>NC_133652.1:294272456-294572456 GCF_009905375.1 Apium graveolens | reverse complement strand
TGTCTAAAACTAAAACAATTCAAAAATCCTACCAAAATATCAAAAATGAAACAAAAAGGTAAAATATTTATATATGTTTTGAAATTACACCTAGAGGGGGGTGAATAGGTGATTATAGCTAATTAGGATTACTTTTAAATTTTACCCGATAATAGCTTACTGAGATTTTATCAACTGAACTATAATCTAACAATGATAGTAAGCTGAGATGATTAAATGCAATGCAGAAAATAATGTGCAGGAAAGTAAATAGAACACACAAGAATTTTAGCGAGGTTCTACCCCTAAGCCCCTATGGTCTACGTCCTAGTCCCTTACCAACTTGGTAAGAGAATATATTATTGATCAATGAAGGTTACAACTACAAGATACAACAATATATCTCCCTTTATCCCAGCTGCTGATAATTGCTTGTAGAAACCCTGTTTAAGAACCTGCTCTCTAAGTACTATACTACCCCGTAGTACAAACTCCTCTAGCAAGTACCACTAAACCCTTGTTTCCCTTAGCCAACTTATCCACCAACTAATCAATACAATTTGAACAGTACAAATCAATGATAAAGATTACAACTCAAACTATAAACCCTCTCTAAGATAAAAACACGTGTATATAATTAGAGCTCGAGAGTATTTTAGGAACAATAAAGATCAGGAGTTATATGTGTTCTTGCTTGCAAATTCGTCAGTCATAAAATTGCAAGAAACCACATATATAACCAGACATTAACGTTTGAAACATTCTCAACAACTTACAATGGCTAGAATACAATTCTACCGTTTAAGATCGTTGGGATGGTTTCCAACGTTCATGTGTACGTTAGATAGAAGAGAAAGAAAGATGTCCAAAGTACAGAAAATATCTTTTCTATTTTGTAGAGGATAAAACGTTTTAATCAAAAGATAGAAGAAAGAGTTTGAAAGAGAAACAAACTCCTATTCTTTAGGAAATCAATTTGAATAAGTAAAAATGTTTTATAAATGAGCTCTCTATATATCATGCACGTATATTATATTAGAGAAGTCCTTACAACTGATATATATGAAGATCCTATAAAATCTCCATAAAATTCAGCTTCCTTGTTGAATCTGGACTGTGCATCTTGGCTTGTTGTTATTCTGAAAATCGTGATCCAAGGTTGCTGAAATAGATCAGTGTCTAATGATATCTTGCTGTCATGATACTTAAACACCAATGACATTAACCTGTTATATGCTGCAAACATCCTCAAATAACAACATGATGGCTTGTTGTGTTGTGATCATCAAAACTAAGGAGTTACAATCTCCCCCTTTTTGATGATTACACACATTTAAAAGAACTATAAAACTCCCCCTAAATCTATGTATATCTCAAAATATAAATTAAAACTTAAGACATCACAATTAGCATAATAAACTTCAAAAATGCAAAAATAACTTAACAGATTTCAAATACCAGTAACAGCAGCATAAACAAGTCTTAAACCAAAACATCCATCAACAAGTTTTACCACACCAAATAAACAGATAAAAATCAAATCAAGTACCAGATGCAACAAGTCTTAAAAACCACAAATACTTCAACAAAAACTAAATCAACTTCAGAAACTAAATCACGTTCTTCAGAAACTAAGTACTTAAAAGAAATTAAATTCTCCTAAGTTCTCCCCCTTATATCATCAAAAACAGATTAGTCTTCCTGAGCAGAATTGACAGCTGTATCCTCTTTTGGTGAAAGAAACTCACCTTGCTTCTCCTGTTGTTCCAAGTCTTCGGCATCATCCACAAGATCATCCAAGCCAGTGTCTAAATCTTCACTTGACTGAGAAGCTGAAGGTTTCTGAGCGGACATGAAGTTCAGCAAAATATCCTTTAAACCCTTAACCTCTGTCTTGAGCTGGTTATTTGCTCAGTACTGGCAGCAACATGACCAAACAACTAGGTATTATCATCTTGAATACCTTTTAGCAGCTGCATCATCTCAGCAGTTGGAGTAAAATATGAAGGCCCAGCTACAGCAGGAGACTCAGGAACAATGGTAGGAAAAATCCTAACTAACTCTCCATTTCCAATTTGTAAATTTGACTGAGCTAACACTTTAGCATCCAAAACTTCTTTAACACTCACCTTAATAGCACTCTTAAGTTCAATCTTAAAGAATTCAAATACCTTGGTAAGCATTAAACCATAACGAAGTCCAATCTTTTTCTGATTAACAGCAGCAATCATATTCTTTAAAACCAGATTTGACAGATCAAAAGCCCTACCATCTAGAACCATAGAAACCAGAGTAACATTTTGACAACTAAAGGTTGATTTATTCCCACCCCTAGGACAAACATTAGCCCTACAGATTTTAAACAACAAATGTGTCATAGGTGATACTTGAGTAGTGGAAGGGGGCTGAGGGTTTTCTTCAATATTATCAACAGATCCTAATAACACCTTAAACTGATCCATCACAGAGAAATTAGGGAATGACACATAACCTTTTTCCAGTAAAAATATCAATCTCAGAGGGATTCTCAAACTTGATAATAGAACTTAAAATGGGAGGGTTAAGCCTAATTTTCTTTTCATGCACAGTGGTAATACAATTCCCTTATCTTCAATCAAATTAGCAAAAAATTCATGAATTAAATCAGGATAGTAGACCTTAGGTATTTCGACGATAAAAGAATCCATACCCAAATTCTGAAACAAAAGTAAGGCTCCGGAGTTTTGAAAAAGCTTACCAACAATCGGGATACCAGGGATAATAAAACGAACATCCAAAGCATTTTTAGTGAATCATTGTTGGAGATCAGGAGAATCAAACGCCAAAGATTGCTTGAGTTTCTTTAAATCAGGGGTGTGAGAGACTTCTTCATCGCTCTCGTGACCCAAATCGACCACTGTAGTATCCATCTTCGAGGAAGTACGCTTGCCCAGAATACCAAAATTTCTAGTAGCACGAACCATTTTGAGTGGAACTGAACTAGTGATCTTGATTGATCGAAGCGGTGGTAGATAGAGAAAGCTGAGTCGCGGTGTGAAATAAAACCCTAACCCGTGCTCTTTTAATGATATTTAGGGGAGTGTTTAGGATAAAAAATTAAAAACGAATTATACATATCCTAAAATCTAACACTTATCATTAAAACAGTTTAAATCTATCTAAAACACCATATTTAGCATTTTTATCATTTAACAATTAAATCAGCAAATCATGCAAATATTTAAATATAATTAAACAGATAATGACATATAAAAAAAATTAATTAAAAAATATCATTTAAAGAACCAATCATAGTAAGCTAACATGAAATATGATAGTAAGCCAACATTACCAAATTTCCAAAGATAGCTTGCCATTATACACTGCACATGCCAAGTTCCCTTCGAATGGTAGAAAATCTTGCTTCGCCAAGGGGTTTTGTAAAGATATCTGCCAATTGATATTCAGTAGGTACAAAAACTAATTCAATCTTACCTTTGGCAGCATTATCTCTCAAGAAATGGTGACGAACATCGATATGCTTTATTCTTGAGTGATTAACTGGATTCTTTGATATGTTGATGGTGATAGTGTTATCACAATAGATTGGAACTTTGCCACACTTGATTCCAAAATCTCGTAGAGTCTGAATCATCCATAAAATTTGAGAGCAACAGCTACCAGCTGCCAAATACTCACCTTCTGCTATGGATAATGCAACTGAAGTTTGTTTCTTACTTTGCCAAGATACGAGACTTTGTCCTAAGTATGTACAAACACCACTTGTGCTCTTTCTATCAGTTTGACAACCTGCATAGTCAGCATCACTATACCCCATAAGATCAAATGTGCTTGTAATAGGATAAAATAACCCAATATTAATAGTCCCACTTAAATATCGAAATATTCTTTTAACTGCATTTAAGTGTGATTCCTTAGGTTTAGCTTGAAAACGAGCACAAACACATACACTATACATAATATCTGGCCGAAAAGCAGTAAGATATAAAAGACTACCAATCATACCTCTATACTTCTTGATATCAACATCTTTACCTTTTTCATCTGATGTCAGCTTGCTGTTTTGATTCATTGGAGTAGATTTCGGCTTGATATTGTCAAAAACAAATCTGGTCAGCAAATTCTTGACATATTTTGATTGATTCACATAAATTCCATCTTTAGATTGTTTGATTTGGAGCCCCAAGAAATAATTGAGCTCACCCATCATGCTCATGTCAAATTCACTGCTCATACACTTACAAAACCACTCACACATAGAATCATTAGTGGATCCAAAGATTATATCATCTACATATATCTGGACAATCAAAATATCATTGCCATTTTGCTTAGTAAATAAAGTAGGATCAATTTTACCTCGAATGAAGCCATTTTTGATCAAAAACTTACTAAGCCTCTTGTACCATGCCCTTGGTGCTTGCTTTAAGCCATATAATGCCTTCTTGAGCTTGTAAACATAGTCTGGATGTTGTTCATGTTCAAAACCAGGGGTTTGCTTGACATAAACATCCTCTTCCAGAAATTCATTAAGAAAAGCACTTTTGACGTCCATTTGATGTAGTTTGATCTTCTTGTAGCATGCATAAGCAAGAAGCATCCTAATTGATTCCAATCTAGCTACTGGAGAATAAGTTTGATCAAATTCAACGCCTTCTTGTTGGTTGTACCCTTCTGCCATGAGCCTTGCTTTATTTCGAGTAACAGTACCAAATTCATCCACTTTATTCTTGAAAATCCATTTTGTACCAATGATTAAAGCACCCTTTGGTGGCTTGACCAGTTCCCAAATATCACATCGTTCGAATTGATTGAGTTCTTCTTGCATAGCCGTGATCCGATTTTCATCTTCAAGTGCTTCTTTGACATTCTTGGGTTCCTCTTGAGCTAAAAATACAGCATAAGCATAAAAATTTGCAGTGCCTTTTCTTGTCTTGAGACCATAAGAAATATCACCAATAACCTGTTCTGGAGGGTAATTCTTCACTGTCCCTGTAGCTTTTGGCAATGAATGCTTTACAATATCTTCATGTGAGGTCTTCCTTATCTTAGATGGAGGAGCTAAGTCTTCACCATCATAGATTGGCATTTTATCCTTTGCTCTATTTCCTTTAGGACCATCAAGAATCATCTTTTCCATCGTTACAATTGCATCATCAACTGGAGTAGAAGTTTCTGCTTGCTGATTTCCTGAGGCAGTTTCAATTTTAGCTTGCTGTTTTCCAGAATCAGTCTCTATTTTAGCTTGCTGTTTTGGAGTAGCCTTCTCTGTTTCAGCTTGATGTTGTCCAGCTTGACCTGCATCATCTTTCTCGTCTCTTGGAAGATTATTGTTAGGTTCATGAAAAGTAACATCTATAGATTCCTCAATAATATGCTTAGACAAATTATAAACTCTATAGGTTTTACTATTCATAGAATAACCAAGAAAAATAGCTTCATAAGATTTAGCATCGTATTTACCATCAGTACCAATTGTCTTGAGCACAAAACACTTTGAGCCAAAGATTCTGAAGTAACTGATGTTGGGCCTCTTTTTCTTGAGCAATTCATATGGAGTCTTGTCCAAAATAGGTCTTATCAATACCCTGTTCAGAACATAGCATGCTGTGTTGACTGCTTCTGCCCAAAAACTTCTAGGTAACTTGCTTTCTTGCAACAATGTCCTTGTTGTCTCTTGCAGTGACCTATTCTTGCGTTCCACCACACCATTTTGTTGTGGAGTCCTTGCAGCCGAGAATTCATGTGATATTCCTCTTTCTTAACAATAAGTAACAAAGTCTTTTTGGAATTCACCACCTCGATCACTCCTTATTCCTACAAGCTTTGTATTGAGCTTATTCTCAAGTAATTTAATTAGTTTCTCAATCTCATTAAAAGCAGCATCTTTAGTTCTAAGAAACAATACCCATGTAAAACGAGAATAATCATCAACAATTACAAAACCATATTGCTTACCTCCTATACTTTTATAAGCTTCTGGACCAAATAAGTCTAAATGTAAAAGTTCTAAGGGTTTATAAGTAGATACCATTTTCTTTGCTTTGTCAGTATTCTAATTTGCTTGCCTAATTGGCATGCCGAACACACCTCAGTCTTGACATACTTGATTTTGGGTAAACCTCTGACTAGCTTGTTTTTTGAAAGCTTGTTAAGCAGGTCCATGTGAGCATGACCCAATCTTCTATGCCAAATATGAGGATCAGCGTCTATTGCAGTAAGACAACAAGCTGTTTTCTGCAACTCAAAGTCCAAAAAATATATATTTCCTTCCCTTCTAGCAACTAGGGGGACTTTGTTAGTACCAATAGTAATAATACACTTATCAATACCAATGTTAACTGTATGACCATCATCATATAACTGACTTATGCTAAGCAGATAATATTTAAGGCCTTTAACATATTGAACTTTATCAATTGAAATATGTTTATTACCTATTTTACCTTTTCCAAGGATTTGAAGAGTTTTGCTATCGCCAATAGTCACTCTTCCACCCTTTTTAATCTGAAGACTTAAGAATTGTGCTTTGTCTCCACTCATATGTCTAGTACATCCGCTATCTAAAATCCATTGAGTTGATTTGACTTGAGCGGCAAGACACATCTATAAAATAAATAAAATAACTCAACCTTATGGTACCCAAAGTTTGTTGGGTCCAACATGGTTAGCAGATAAAACATATAAAACATGTAAATCAGATTTCTTTATCCATTATTGGATAAATCTAGGTGATTTAACTCTGCCAACCTGATGATAGTAAGCTGTCTTTGTTCTGCCATTCTGACCATAACAAGCTGTTTTCTGTTTATTTCCTCCATGGTATGATGTCTGTCCATTCTGAACTCTGCAATGCTTTTCAAGATGCCCTTTCTTTCCACATCTGTTGCATATTTTCCAAGGCATAGCATAATCATAGGGTATGCCATGTTTTCCTTCATATCTTAGAGCTTTGTCCTTCTTGTTGGCATTCATTCCAAGTCCTTCTCTGACCAATGGAATATTTGTGTTGTTCATCATTGATTTGAGACTCTCTTCTCCTTGAACAAAAGCTCCCGTGCCCCTTTTCAGATCCTCAACTTCCTTTGTGAGCAGATCAATCTTTTCAGCTTGCTGACTTATGATTTCAGCTTGCTGAGATGGTTCTTCTACTTGATTTGAAGGTGTTGCATCTATTGATTCTCTGAGTTTGAACAGCTCCAAACATTCATCCCTTGCTTCAATCTCCTTCAATAACTCTGTGATCTCTATTAATTGAGTCTTATTTCTTTTGAGGAGAATTTTGTTGAAGTTTTCCACATGACTAACTTTAGCTTGAAGATCCTTGATTTCAGCCTCTTTGTCAGCTTGTGTAGGTACCTTCTTGTCAATCCAAGTATCCACTTTGCTCATCAAATCTTGAATCATAGTCTTGAGATAATTATTCTTCTCTTTTAGCTTGCTATTTTCAGCTTTAAGAGAATAATATTCTCCCATAGATACATTCTCACATTCCTGCATAGTTAATGGTTCCAAAATAATATTTTCAGAAGATAAATTATATTTACAAGAGTTTACCTCACTCTGATCTTCTTCTGAATCACTTTCAAGGTAGCCACTTTTTGAATTTCCTCGAACAGAATCTTCATCAAGTCCAACTAGGGCAAGATTAATCATGTCTCCATTTGAATCATCACTGGAAACCGAGTCATCATCACTCCAAGTCATTAGAGCTTTAGCTTTCTTCTTATCCTTGAAGACAGTTTGCTTTTTTGACTTCAAATTGTACCAATCCCGCTTATAATGGCCTGGCTTTCCACATTCAAAGCATGTCTGATCTTTAGAATCTTTGTTGGGCTTCTTGTTGTTGGAAAATCTGCCTTTATCTCTTTTCAGCCTATTCTTCTTCTCGATCATCTTTCTGATCTTCCTGGATATTAAAGTTAATTCTTCATCTAACTCATCTTCAGATTCCAGTAAGTTGTTATCAGTGTGAAGAGCTAATTGCTTCATTTGAGAAACTGGAGCTTGCATAGAACTTGATTGGATTTCCTTAATTTTACTTTCAAATTGTTCCAATTCTGCAAACACAGCCAATTGATCCATAATATCTATAGTTGGAGAGGATTCTAAAGCTGTTACCTTTGGTTCATAGATAAATGGCACAGCACTAAGTATCTTCATATTGATTTCCTCTTGTGGGATATGTTTGCCAAGCTGCTTTAAGGCATTCAGATTTATCTGGAATCTTGTTTGACTTTCTCGAATAGTTTCTCCATCTTGAAGCTTTAAATTTCCAAACTAATTCATTAATTTGCTCAATTTCACCTTCCTTAAGCTCTTGGATCCTTCGTGATACAATTCCAGAGTATCTCATATCTCTTTAACTGATTTGCATGAAGAGACTTTATCACATTCACTAGGACATAACCCATTTTTGAGAGAATTCCTAGCCTTTCCATTGAAGCTGTATTTGATTAGTTTAGCCTCTGTGAGATCATCAACGTCTTTCACTTTGCTTCTTTGTCCTTGAACTCAAAAGGACCCTTCTGAACAACTCTCAAAGCTAGTGGCTCCCTTGATAAATACACTTCCATGCGACCTTTCCACCAGTTATAGTTTTCTGTACCAAGCAAGAGAGGTGCTCGGTAATCTGAGGTTCCTTCGGGATATTTGTCAGCCATTTTGATCGAATACTATTCCTGTTACAGAAAGATTAGTATACCAAAGCTCTGATACCAACTGAAATTATACCTAGAGGGGGGTGAATAGGTGATTATAACTAATTAGGATTACTTTTAAATTTTACCCGATAATAGCTTACTGAGATTTTATCAACTGAACTATAATCTGACAATGATAGTAAGCTGAGATGACTAAATATAATGCAGAAAATAATGTGCAGGAAAGTAAATAGAACACACAAGAATTTTAGCCAGGTTCGACCCCTAAGCCCCTATGGTCTACGTTCTGGTCCCTTACCAACTTGGTAAGAGAATATATTATTGATCAATGAAGGTTACAACTACAAGATACAACAATATATCTCCCTTTATCCCAGCTGCTGATAATGACTTGCTGAAACCCTGTTTAAGAACCTGCTATCTAAGTACTATACTACCCCGTAGTACAAACTCCTCAAGCAAGTACCACTAAACCCTTGTTTCCCTTAGCCAACTTATCCAGCAACTAATCAATACAATTTGAACAATACAAATCAATGATAAAGATTACAACTTAAACTATAAACTCTCTCTAAGATAAAAACACGTGTATATAATTAGAACTCGAGAGTATTTTAGGAACAATAAAGATCATGAGTTGTATGTGTTCTTGCTTGCAAATTCATCAGTCATAAAACTGCAAGAAACCACATATATAACCACACATTAACGTTTGAAACATTCTCAACAACTTACAACGGCTAGAATACAATTCTACCATTTAAAATTGTTGGGATGTTTTCCAACGTTCATGTGTACGTTAGATAGAAGAGAAAGAAAGATGTCCAACATACAGAAAATATCTCTTCTATTTTGTAGAGGATAAAACGTTTTAATCAGAAGATAGAAGAAAGAGTTTGAAAGATAAACAAACTCCTATCCTTTAGGAAATCAATTTGAATAAGTAAAAACGTTTTATAAATGAGCTCTCTATATAAAATGCACGTATATTATATCAGAGAAGTCCTTACAATGGATATATATGAAGATCCTATAAAATCTCCATGAAATTTTACTTCCTTGTTAAATATGGACTGTGCATCTTGGCTTGCTGTTATTCTGAAAATCGTAATCATAGCTTGCTGAAATAGATCACTGTCTAATGATATCTTGCTGTCATGATACTTAAACACCAATGACATTAAGCTGTTATATCCTGTAAACATCCTCAAATAACAACATGATGGCTTGCTGTGTTGTGATCATCGAAACTAAGGAGTAACATGTTTCAATCTTATGAACTAAAAAAAATAGATATCTATTTTAATATAAATATTAAAAACCAAATATTTCTTGATTCTCTTATAAATTCTTATCTAATGGTATTTAGTTAAATCCAAGTAGATCATTGAGGAACCAATTAATTGCTTGTGTGGGCATATGGGGGCATACCACATTTCTAGAAATTAGGTCAAGCTATCACATGCCCCTCAATACTCGAAAAAGTCCAATGAAAAGTATAATGTAAGATGATATTAGTTTAGTGTTCTCTAATTTGCTAAATGAAGTATTTTTTGTTCAATTTTTGTGACTTCATACTATAATTTTTGTGGTTTAATGTTATTATGAATTTTGATATAATAATTACACACATTCAACTAAGTTGGACAAAAACAAATATCTTAGACACTCATCAATGATGCTACTACCAAATACTTATACAAATTATGGAGCACCAAATAACCAATCCTCTACATGACTTAATAAAACAAAAAAGTCTAGTTAGATCACTTCATCCTTAAAAATTTATATTGCCTCTCATGTTTAGGTTTGATTTAAAATTTCATTATAACTTTACTTGAATAATAGCTCATTTGATTGTAAGCTTTTACATGTGTGTTTTGTATTTATCTCCACCTATAAATGCTAGTGGAAAGAATCTATTTCGAGGATAAAGAAAAGTCAAAAGTTTTAAAGTTCTATTATATGATATAATGATAAAAATAATTGTTGGGTCCTATGTAACTTAAGTATTTAAATTCTCTTATTCTAGTTTCCTTTTAAAAAAATGAATTAGGATATTTTGTTCTATTCACAACAAGAAATACAGACCAAACCTTTTTAGAAGATAAAAACAACAAACTCATCAAGTGCTTGATCCTTATGTCTAAGAAAATAAAAATAATAGTATCTACTACAATCATCAATAAAGATTATAAAATATCATTTATTGTCTTTAGTAAACAAGTCATTAAATTCACATATGTCAATATGAACTAAATCCAAAATTTTAGAATCTCTTACAACATTATGAAATTGTTTTCTTATTGATTTTAGAAGAGACAAATATCGGACAACTAGATTTGTTACTAATTTCATGCTTTGAAATCAACTCTAAATTCATCATATTCATTAGAGAGCCAAAAATTAAATGACCAAGACGAAAGTGCCAAAAATTAGATGATTCAACGTAATTAACAAAAGAAGCAACAATTTCATTAACCAAACCATCAATCACAGGTTCAACATTAATAAAAATATAAAACATCCGACAAGTAACCTTTGCCAAAGAATACACTAGTATAAGTGATAACTACTTTATTACACTTTAAAAAAAGTTCAAAATCATCCTTAACTAAACAAGATCCACTAACAATATTTCTTCGAATGTTGAGAACATGATGCACTCTAATCAGGGATGGAACAGGCCTACAATACTAGCAGTAGTCACTCTCCTTTTATGAGCCAGTTGATAAGATACAAATAGAATTTTGTTAGCACAGATGTGCACATTAGCGACAGTATCAATAAACCACTTATTAGGCAGATAAATAAATAATATTATTGGTTTGTAGGTAACATACCCTTCATTGATTATAGAAGCATGTGCTTCACCAATATCCATATTAGCTATAGGCACAACAATGGTTTGAGTCCCAATCACGGTATTTGCCTGAGCCACTACATCAGATTTTTTTAGAATAATCTTTACTCCAATGACCTCTCTGTCCACAAGACTAACATAGTTTGTTTATCATTGGTTTTAGCCTTGTTCCTTTCATTATCATAATTACTGTTACTTTTTTTACTAGCTAGCTTTCATTTTTGATCAGGTGTCACTATGTTTATCTTCACACTCCCACTTATAACCGGCATCACATGACCCTGTTTAGACTTGTGCAGCTCTTGTATACAGATATACAATATCAGATTAGTCCAAGTAATCTCTCCATTGTGTTTTATCATGAAAAGAGAGAACCCTTCCCAGGACTTACGAAGTTTTTTAATCACATAAATCACCTATAACTTTATAGGAAGATCCATACCAAACTCTTTTAAAGTATATATAATCATCTAAAATATGTTCGCCTGCTCAGTCATGGACTTAGAGTGTACAAGCTTCAAATCAAGGAACTTAGACATAAGATACCTTTTTATACCTTGCGAGACAGTATTACGTGTCCAATCAAGCATCTTTCGTAAAAACTTAGCATTATAGGCCGTTGATAAATAAATATCAAATAGAGTGTACGCTAAGGCTGCAAGAATTGCAGCCCTTGCCACTCCATCTTTATTTGTGCACATAACATAAGCTATTATAGTCTCGGCTTTATCTTAATTAACAATATGTAGGTTATACTGCATCACCAACCCTAGACCCTTAACCGTTAACAACAGTTTCATCTTTTTCTAACACCAAGAAAAACCAGAACCCCCACCGAACTTTCCAGACATACCCGAAAGATTAATGGTTGTGGTAATCGATATGTGGCCCAATTAATGGTGGGTATAGTACCATCAAAAGGTTAACCACTAGAAGTAAAGATAATTTAAGAATAGGTAATCAAAATCAATTAATAAAATAAATCACGAAGGTCAAACGAATTCGATATTTGAAAATATTAATATTTAACAATAACAAGAAATAAAGTTTATCAATATTTTTGGTTTAATATTATATAAGAATATTTTAAAAGACACGACTGTTCTTGAAGATATACTCCCCCCACCTATGCTATGCTGGGCTACCGTAAATTAACTTCTAGGATAATGTAACAACAGAAAAATCCGTCACGGGCCCGTAAAGTTCAAAAACGATCACACCTCAATTCACCCGAAAACCTATGTATATGTATATAAATTTGGAACAGAGAAAAATAGAGGATAGCTAGTATTCTTGTCCTTTCCCTTCTTCGTTTTTCTTTTTATAATAAAGAGCATATATATATATATATTATCACATAAAAATATATATTTTGAATCTTAATTAATATTATTTACATAAGAATAATCCTTACTCTTATTTAGATATTAATATAAATATATGTATATGTCTACTCATATCAAGGCCTTGACTCTGGACACTTAGGACGTTTAGATCAACACTAAATATGTCAAGGCGTTGACTCTGCCATTCAAGGCCTTGAACCATTACTACCAATAATTAATTTTCGAATTTGCACTTAGGTGGGATCAATTGAAGATAAATTTTGAGTGAGTTTAAGTACTTGGCCACAGGTCCTCGAAGGCCAAGAACCCTGGTCTACCATTAAAGATAAAGAGCAACACATTACTCTAAAATTTTAATCTCAACTCCCCAAGATTATATATTTGTTGTGTTCTTGGCACATTAGTAACAAATATCCCGGAAAGCTTTTGAATGTATTATTTCAAGCATGTGGTGTTGGTTAATCTCAAACATGTTTATATCTGTTTGTCTTAGTTACAGCATGCATGATTAGATAGTTTCATTTGAATAAGTCATATAGGAGTTGCTATTTTCTAGGATCACGTAGACTCACGAAATAAATGGTCAGGTAGTTTAGTTCCACTAGGAGTTTGTTGGGAGCATGGCCTGGTTTGTAGGCATGTCTCTGTAGTGCTTTTCTTTGTATAAGTATTGCTTTGCTTAATGAAAATCGCAGGTCTTTTGACAGGCAAACACTCTGAGTATTACTTCTACATTAAACAGTTTATATATATATGTATGTATCGTGTTTAAAAACAAGAATTGGTATCAGAGCGTAAGATCTTGGTGAATGTCAAAAACTCAAATGATGGATACGGGTAAAGGCAAGAATGGATCGATAGGACTTTCTTATCCAATGTTGGCAAGGAATAATTACACCACCTGGGCCCTAAAGATGAAAATATTTATGGAGGCTCAAGGTGTGTGGAATGCAGTGTCACCGAGTGATGAGAAGGCTGTCGTTGATGTCAGGAATGATAAGATCGCAATGGCCATGATGTTTCAGGGGCTCCCTGAGGATATGTTGTTGTCTGTGGCTCAAAAGAAGACTGCCAAGGAGATTTGGGGGGCTGTCAAGAATTTGTGTCAAGGGTCAGACAAAGTGAAGGCTGCACGTGTACAGACTCTGAAATCAGAATTTGAAACAATATCAATGAAGGAAAGCGAACAAGTGGACGATTTCTACATGAGAATCAATGGTTTAGTCACAAACATTCGAACACTTGGTGAAGAGATGAGTGAGTCGTATGTTGTCAAGAAATTTTTGAGGTCTGTTCCTTCAAAGTTTCTGCAAATTACGTCCACAATGGAGCAATTTGGTGATCTCGACACCATGACTATGGAAGAAGCTGTGGGCTCACTCAAGGCACACGAAGAACGTCTAAGGGGTAAAAGTGACAACAGTGAGAGTCAGCTACTGTTGACAAAAGAGGAATGGGAGAGACGAGAAGGAGGTGAAGAAAAGCTTCTATTAACCAAGGAGGAGTGGATGAAACATACTAACACTGGAGGAACCTCGAATTACAGAGGAAGGGGACGTGACAAGAGCACCGTGAAGTGCTACAACTGCCACATATATGGTCACTATGCCTCTGAATGTCGTAAGCCAAGAAGAAATCGAGATACAAAACATGAGGCCAACATGACAATGGTGAGTGATGATGAGCCCGCTCTGCTTCTAGCCAAACATGTTAAGGAGGAACCAGAAATGAAACTATTACTTGAGGAACGTGTAGTGCCGTCACTGTTGCCAAAGGTTGGGGGCAAAGATAGTGAATCAAACATTTGGTATTTGGACAACGGAGCTAGTAATCACATGACAGGTTTCAAATCTAAATTCTCGAGTCTAGATGAAAGCATCACTGGGGAGGTACGGTTTGGAGATGGCTCGACCGTGAGAATTGAAGAAAAAGGGACAATTATGCTACTGTGCAAGAATGGCGAGGAAAGGGCATTAAACGAGGTATTTTACATTCCGAGTTTGCATAATAATATAATAAGCTTAGGTCAAATTTCTGAAAATGGTGATAAAGTGGTTATTAGAGGTGAATATTTGTGGATTTTCGATAAACAAGAGCGATTATTGATGAAAGTAAAGCGGTCACCCAATAGGCTATATAAGATAATTGTTGAAACTAGTAAGAATGTGTGCTTGATGTCTGTGAGTAATGAGGTTTCAAGCTTGTGGCATAAACGGTTGGGTCACTTAAATTATAATGCAATGGAATTGATGTGGAAGCACAAAATGGTACATGGCCTACCGAAGTTGCAAGCCTTAAAGGGAGTGTGTCAAGGGTGCATCATGTCCAAGCAAACGAGGAAACCAGTGCCAAGCAAAGCAAATTTTAATGCTCAGAATGTGTTGGAATTAATTCATGCCGACCTTTGTGGTCCTATTTCTCCGGACACCAACTCGGGCTACAAATATTTTTTCTTACTGGTAGATGACTACAGCCGATACATGTGGGTGTACTTTCTCAAAAGCAAGGATGAGGCATTGGGCGCATTCAAGAATTTTCAGGCTCAAGTTGAGAAGAAGTCGGACAAAAAGGTGAAGGTGTTGAGAACGGATCGAGGAGGAGAGTTTGTGTCAAAGGAGTTCAGGGACTTTTGTACAACCACTGGGATTGAAAGACACTATACTACGCCCTACACTCCTCAGCAAAACGGAGTAGTAGAACGTAGAAATAGGACTGTGGTCGAGATGACAAGATGCAGCCTGAAAGAAATGCAAATGCCTGCAAAAATGTGGGTAGAGGCTGTTAGAAATTCGGTTTATATCCTTAACAGGGTCCCTACAAGAGCACTGTCTGGGCAGACTCCATACGAAATTTGGAATGAAAAGAAGCCAGATATAGCGCATATCAGGACATTTGGATGTCTGGCACATGCAAAAATTCTCAACAACAAGACTAAGAAGCTTGATGACCGCAGTATACCTGTTATGAATCTTGGAAGAGAGCAAGGTACAAAAGGATATCGATTGTTTGATCCTGATGGAAAACGCATTTGTATAAGTCGGGATGTTGTGTTTGAGGAGACTAAAACATGGCCCTGGAATGAGCTGGAAGATTGTGATATTGGGAGAGTACAATTCCCCATCCCAGAGTTAAACGACTATACAGAAATACTCGAAGGTCATGAAGAAAATGAGTATGAGGAAACACGTCAAGTCGAGACGAATACACCAGCATCTGAACCTTCAGTGTCAAAGCTTCGCAGAGATGACTATGACGACACTGTGGAACCAAAGAAAAGCAGGCGTCTAAGTGACATATATAATGAAACTGAAGAGATTGTCATGGACGAGGAATTGTTTCTCATGGGGGTTGAAGAACCAGTGAACTACAAGCAAGCTGTAAAGGATGAAAACTGGAAAAAGGCCATGAACAGCGAAATGGAATCAATTGAGGAAAACGGAACATGGAAGCTCACAAGCTTGCCACCTGATCAGAAGGTCGTGGGTTTAAAGTGGATATTTAAGTTAAAAAAGGATGCAGCAGGAAACATTGTAAAGTATAAAGCACGACTGGTAGCAAAAGGCTACGTTCAGGAACATGGCGTGGATTTTGACGAAGTTTATGCCCCAGTAACTCGGTTAGAGACGGTGAGACTACTACTGGCCTTAGCAGCGAAATCAAGTTGGCAGGTTCATCACCTTGACGTGAAAACAGCGTTTTTAAATGGAAATATAAAAGAAAATGTTTTTGTTTCACAACCTGAGGGGTTTGAAGTGACTGGACAGGAAAACAAGGTGTATAAACTTGTAAAAGCATTGTATGGCTTGAGACAGGCGCCTCGTGCGTGGTATGAAAAATTGAATGAATGTCTGATAAGTCTTGGTTTTATTAGATGTCCTTATGAACATGCTGTATATACAAGAAAGTCAGGAGAAGAGAATATGATAGTGGCTGTATATGTCGATGATCTCCTAATCACGGGCTCAAAGGTGTCAATGATAGAAGAGTTCAAGAAAGAGATGAGTCAAAAGTTTAAGATGAGCGACATGGGTAAGTTGAATTACTACTTGGGAATAGAAGTTAAGCAGGGTGATGGAGTCATTGAACTTAAGCAAACCGGTTATGCACGTAAAGTTCTAGAGAAGGCAGGGTTGAACAAATGTAACCCCGCAAAATATCCCATGGATTTGAAGGCGCAGATTTGCAAGGATGAAGGGGGTGAGCCTGTTAATCCAACTCGATATAAGAGCATGATAGGGGGGCTTCGATACTTGGTAAATACACGTCCTGACATTGCTTACTCAGTGGGAATACTGAGTAGATACATGGAGACTCCAACACAACTTCACTTGAACGCTGTGAAACGGGTCATGAGGTATGTCAAAGGAACATTACAGTACGGGCTAGTGTACACCGGGAATAGTGGAAATAACATCTTGATGGGGTTTTCAGACAGCGACTTGGCTGGAAATTTGGACGACCGACGAAGCACTGGAGGTATGGTATTCTACCTCAATGAAAGTATAGTCACCTGGGTATCTCAAAAACAGAGATGCATTGCATTGTCTTCGTGTGAAGCAGAGTTTATGGCAGCAACATCTGCTGCCTGTCAGGGAATTTGGGTACGAAATGTCTTGATGAGAATTACAGGTGAAGAAATGGGACCAGTTATCCTGTGTGTCGACAATAAATCGGCCATTGACTTAGCTAAGAATCCTATGTTTCATGGAAGGAGTAAACATATTGATATAAGATTTCACTTCATACGAGAATGTGTTGAGCGAGGAGAAGTGGTGTTGAGGCACGTCAATAGCAGTGAACAAAGAGCAGACATTATGACCAAGGCATTGGCGACGTTCAAATTTGAAAAGATGAGAAATCTGTTGGGAGTAAAGGAGTTGTCAAAACATGTTTGAGCTTAAGGGGGTGTTTGTTGGTTAATCTCAAACATGTTTATATCTGTTTGTCTTAGTTACAGCATGCATGATTAGATAGTTTCATTTGAATAAGTCATATAAGAGTTGCTATTTTCTAGGATCACGTAGACTCACGAAATAAATGGTCAGGTAGTTTAGTTCCACTAGGAGTTTGTTGGGAGCATGGCCTGGTTTGTAGGCATGTCTCTGTAGTGCTTTTCTTTGTATAAGTATTGCTTTGCTTAATGAAAATCGCAGGTCTTTTGACAGGCAAACACTCTGAGTATTACTTCTACATTAAACAGTTTATATATATATATGTATGTATCGTGTTTAAAAACAAGATGTGGAAGGTAAATGTGATTTCAAAAATATACCATTCATTCACAAAAGACGTGGTTGGAGATATGAGAAATTATTAATTTTGAAGTACAATATATATATATAATATCATCTATATATATTTAAATAAATAAATATATATATATATATATACACATAAGATATATATATATATGAGCATTTTTTTTCAAAACTAGTAAAGTATAGACTTGAAAAATTATAAAGTATAAAAATATATACTTTATATTTAATTATAACTATCACAAATTGGATTCCTAATTTTTGGTTATTAGTACATATTATGCTATATATATAATGCAAACCATATATAATACCTATAATATTAAAAATACAAGGCTTATACATAATACAAATATTTAGTTAATATATACGTGTAAATCTCCCCGTATAACTCTTTAAAATCACTAACCTAGAAACTAGTCATAAGTACCATATATGTATATTAACTATCTATAATATTTCTTTTTCAAGTATACACTTCTAAGATTATATTAATTTTCATTTATGGGTTAATATCTTTTCATGTTCGAGAAGATAATATTATTATGTTTTAGAGTATTTTTATAATGCTGAGTAAAAAAATTTGTTGTTTTCACAAAATTTTTAATGTTATGTAAAAACTTTCTCAATTTTTTACATACTTTTGGTTTCTTTATAAAATTTGTACAATGTTAGGCTTTTTTAAGATAATATTAAATTCTAGGTAAAACCTTATCGAGTTCTTTAAAAAAGGTTGTCTTGTTCTATAAAAAACTTAATGTATTTACGGTACAATGTATTATTCAAACATAATTTTGATTCAAATTAAAATTAAATTATTATAAAAATTAATGAAAATATGATGAGTAAAAACATGTATATTGTGTTACAGGTAAGTATTGTTGTATAAAAATTATAAATTTAATACCTTAATTAGATAGGTAATTAATGTGTCCTCAAAGCGATTTACAAAAAAATCAATAAAATAAATGACTAATGGCTTAATGTTTGAAATATTAAAAGATATTATAAAAGAAATTAATATATAAAATTTAAAAAAGTGTAAATATAATGGTGCTAAAAGTTTGGTGACTCCAATGTTTCATGACTTGGCCCTATATATCTCATCAATTGTACTTTAATTTTTTAATTTTAACTAAATTATTTTTCAATAGATCTACCTCTATTGAGTATTGGAATGGGTAATAAATATTAATACAATGAGTATTGGAATGAATGATAAATACAAAGAAAATATATATAAATAAAAAATAAAGTATGACAACCAAATGAAAGAAAAATAAAAGCTTTTATACCTTATATAAGAAGGTACAACTACATACTTAAAAAATGCAAGTTGACCAAGAATATATAGGTTACTAGAATGTAATACCATCATCTTGTATGGGTTAAAAAAATACCATGTTAGTGGTATAAATCCATTTCATCCAAGATATGTATGATGAAAGATGAAAGATATCCATTATAATGAATTATGTTTAGTATGGTGAAAAGACTTTTAGTTTCTTTTCTTCACATTTTTTACTATAATTCATCCATTCCTCTCTTGGATCTTTTATTTGAGATTCATTTTCTAATGTCCTTACATATGTTTTATATACAGGTCTACTATAAGCACATTTACAACGGCATTTACACCGAGTTAGGCAAGATAAATAATGAAGAATATGCTCCAAGGTACAAATGGAAGATGATCCATCAATTGTACAAGTTTTGTATCCCTATTATTGTGATTTGGTTGTCCTTATGGTTAATACACTTGAGGTCACAAATACTTCTTGTTTATTACTAAGAGTTATTCTAACTATATTCCAATTCAAGTCTACAATGAGATTGAATGAGAGGCAAATAATGGTACCAGAGAGACAAATAAAGGTATGAGAGACAAGACAATACAAGGAGAAAATGAATTGAAAGATCTCGAAGAAGCTAACATAAGGTTGTGCTGAGTGGAGCCTAGATATATGCCTCTAAACGTTCCTTTGTTTAATTTTCTAATGTGGTTTTGTATCTCGGCGTTGGTTCATACTTGCCTCAATACAATCATTCCATTTTGTGGGGCCAAAATTTAAGAAAATAAAAAAATCATAATTTAGCGATTTTTAGGTCAATTTTGACCATTATAAATGACTGACTCGTTATTTTCCAGTTGACTCGTTCGAACAAGGTACGAAATGGCTTATTTTTAACCAAAATTGGTCATAGCCCACTTATTTTGTCAGTCAAAAATCAGTATTTTTCCCGTAAGGGAAAGTAAATTTTTTTGTCACCCAACTTATTGTGTGTTTAGAAACTTACCACTCAACTAAATTGTTTTTTGTTTTACTCACTAATGTTAGGTTCAGATTTTGTTTTAATCACTAACGTTAGGTTCGTATTTGATTATTAGTATTTTGTCAATTTTCTATAGCATTATTAAAATATAGTGATAACTAGTACAAAAAGTGTCGTAGGTGTCTTATAAGAAATCTTATATATGTCTAAGTTTGCTAGATGCATATGGAGGAGGAGTATAATATCTGAATTATACGTGTATGTTATAGGAAGAAGGCATATTGTTTTAAACATGTGATTAGAACAGATGTATATACATTGTAAACAGACGCATAAAATCAGTGCATATATGTTTGTTACTTTTTAGGTGGGGTACTAAGCTCAAAACCAAAATTATTAGGATGAGGCATCGCAATCCGTACTAAAATTATTGGGAAATAAAAAAAATTTCAATATAATCAAATTAGCAAATTGATCATAAAGTACTTATAAAAAAAATATAAAATTATATATCAATATTTTACCAAACGACACTTTTGAAAACCCAATGAAATCACCAATCACAACTCTTTCAAGCAACTCTTACCGACCCAAAATTAAAACTATAAACTCATCCATCGTAAAAGAATTGTGAAACAAGTATATATATAAACACAAAAATATAATAATATTGTAATAATATGAATTTTGTATTAAATCAAACAACTCTCACAAGATATTTATCTTACAAACATAGTTTTATAACTTATTTTTTAAGATTTTTTTTATATATAAAAATTTAAACGTTAAATTATTATTTAGAAAAAAATAATAATAATTCATGAAACTACATCTTTCAGGAGCCTTAAAATATTTGTCAAACTCTCATCACCAAGATAAACGTCTTGAAGAACATATGGAGTACTATATATAAAAATATAGACATATATCAAATCATTAAAATTTTACAGATTACCACTATATTTTAATAATGTTACCAAAAATTGACATAATGCTAATAATCAAATTCGAACCTAACGTTAGTGACTAAAAACAAATATGAACCTAACATTAGTGAGTAAAAGAAAAAAATAATAATTGAATGGTAAGTTCCTAAAAATACGATAAGTTCGGTGACGAAAAAATTCATTTTCCGTTCCCGTAATATAATATATCACAAGGGTTACACTACATCCTTATATACTATTTTATGTTATTTCCTCCCATTTCCCCTCAAGCTATTGAATTTAATGAGATCAGATTGATCATGCACCCAAAGATAAAGGGTAAAATTTATGAATTATTCATCAATTTGTAATATTTACCAGTGAATTCACATGGAAGACAATTAACAAAAAAAACATATTAGGCAACAAAAAAGGAGGGGTGGAAGACAATTAGAAAAAAATATTTTAGAAAATAAAAAGGTTCGATTATTTAATATTTGACAAAGATGCCAAGAAATAGAATAAAAAATTTATGTGAACACAAATATTTATAAAGATGAATTTGGGGAATGGTTAAGCTCCATGGGAGATGGGAGAGTAAAGGGGTGGCCCATAAAACATGATTAACAACATTACAAGAAATTAAAAATGTCACAAAAGAAGAACACACTACATTAATTTTGATGACTTTCTCCAACTACTCTTTATTTATGGGATGAGTGTTTGTTCTCATGTAAATTTTAATAATAAAGATGAAGCTCAGTTTGAAATTGAAAATCTTCGGAGCTAACACTTTCAACCTTATGGGAATTGCTACAAAATTTTTTGTTTTCTAAATTTGTATTTAATTTCTTCATATGTGTTGGAGGAGCTCTTAGCCATAGCTTAGGATATGTTTGGAATTGTAGTGGCATAAAAGACAAAAGATTTTTATTCAGAAACCAAAATATTGTTAGGTGAACTTTTGAAAACTTGTTTAATAAATTTTAAAAGACTTATTGACCTTTTGACAATTAAGGTATTAATATTTACCCATAAATCCTAAGGTATGTAACACCAGGTGTTTGTATTACATGCACACGCGGCAGTAGTCTGGGTTAGTCGACGTAAAATTCGACTAAAAATAGTAATTAACGAGTAGGGAATCTGACCGTCATGGTATCGAGTCGTTATTTTTGAATACCGACCAAGTTAGGCCTTATAACGATCAAAATTGCGGTCGTTGAAGGCCCTATTTTCACAAAAATGTCATGTTCTTGTATGATGGTGAAAGCTTGTATATACGAGATCATAGGAGACAAGATGCCGAAAGTTGTTGACATTATACAGATTAGATGATAACTTTCCAATGGATGATATGTTCAACCACGCTGATTCAAGAGGAAAATATTGTAAATTTTTAATAAATAATATGTCAAAACAATATCAATTTCAGATCTACAAACTTTGTTGCAACTTTTGATCAAGTTTTACTTAAGTGCAACCAAGTAATCGTACAGAATCACTTGTACAAAATCAGAGGCTGAAGGCTCGCATTAGTTTTCCTGAGGGAAGAGTTCACGAGAGTGAAGTGATCTCTGACTTGTATCGTTTTATCCATAAAGTCACATATGAGTCCCAGGTCCGAAAGATTGAATATCTCCCTTCTCTTCCTAAAAAACTCTAACTGTATCTTAAGTAGAATGACTCACTATATCGGTTAGATTAAGAATCGTATTTAAATACTTTTATGGAATCGCATGTTTTTGATTAAATTAATCGCACAAATAAATAACGATATTTTGTTCTATTCACTACAAAAAATATAGACCTAACCTTTTCAGAAGACGACCTCAGTCTGAATGACAGAGTCGATATATTATGATGAATAGTGTGAATAACGTTATAAAATTTAAATAGAAAAACAAAATATAGAAAGATTATTTTATAAAAATAATGATGTTTAATATATTTTTTATTAAAAAAAACAAATGTATTCGATACCAACTGATCCAGTCAATTTTTGATATGACGAGAATCTAAAATTTTCCATTTTCGCCCAAATTGTAGCGCCCAATAAAAAAAATAAAATATTTTAAGTGTGAGATTTGTTACTAACTAGTAATAACGACTGTTTTGTTAAATTAGCAGTCTTTATTTGCCCTCTAACTTAGGTTAAATCTTTTCTTTCCCGTCTTTCATGCTTATACAAATTTACCCCTCTCTCGTCCTTCTCTTCTAGTCTCTATATTGTCTTAGACCTGATTGGGAATTGCACGTATCCAGTTGAATTAACCTTGCTAAGAGGAAAGTTTATCTATTCACTATTTAAGTACATAAAATACATTTTTAATACCCAAAAATTCTTTTATTATACTAATATTCCAACACTACTTATTTATAAAGGCATCATAGGTTGGTGTTGCATAATATTTAAAGACAAATCAACACATGGTCCGATATGATGACTCCACGTCAATAGTTGGCCCATATTTTTGCCCTATGAGCAATATAGCCCTTATTTTGTTTACATCGACAGTTGGGTTCACTTTGATTTCATACTAGTAGTTGTGCTCACAATGTACTATTCGAGATTTTCGCGAAAGATATTTATGTCAATAAATTATTTATTATGTATTTTATATAATTTATGTGAATTAGTGAATAAATATTAAAATTTAATTCATTCCCGATTGACGACTCAAATATTCGGAATTATTTAAGATAATAAAATCAAGAGGAAAATATAAATAGAGGAAAGCATTAAAAGGTTTCTATATGTTTATGTGATTAGTCGAGTTAAAATGTTCAAATTTGGTCAAACATTGAATTAATTTGTGATTGTTAATTATGAAAAATAATTATATAAATATAGATTACATATAAATTTTATGGATTTGATATTTTCTAAGCTTGAGAAGGTAATATATGTTATCGTCAACCACATTTCAATTTGGGGTAGGTTTAATATCTGATGGATCATGCCGATTAACTAGAAACCTGATCACTAGAATCTCTGTAAAAAACTCTTTAAAATTAGAAACTAGTCACAGGCACCACTTACTTTGTATATACTGTAACACCCTATTTTTATAACATTAAAGTTACACGATATAAACAAGTCTAAATTATATTAAACTGCAATAATGTAGCAAAACCGAATAACATAATAAAAATCCATGGTTTAATTCTCCAATAATATTAGGAATAGAATGTAAAACCCAGTAAAAGATGTTCTCGAATTTATTAAGTCCACTAGGCTGAATCTCAACTAAATACTGGGTGTCACTCTTCACTCTTCCCGCTTTACTACTAATTACCTGCGGAAAGGAAAGAATAAGGAATGAGCCAAATGCTCGGTACGAATATATTCTAAACAATTTACGAAGTATAAATATAAATAGACTGTGTCTTACCAACACAGAGATTTAAACTGAAAATGACAAAAATGTCAACAGTATAGATTTGAAACAATGTATCACTATTTATCGAATTAGCATACTAACAATTTAAAACAATTGTGCTAACAATGCATCATAAAGTAAGGCTAAATAGAAGATAAGGTGGGTACAAATATGGGTCTCTTACACAAAACTATACTTGCTAAACTTCAATCACCAGCGAATTGTAGGACAATAGTTCCTTCCTCGATATTCCAGAACAAGAAATAAGGATCCCAATAATACAATAACGATCATCATCTAATCACATCTCACACCCCAGAGACCCGCTCGTATACTCACCCACCGATACGAGTTAGTGCCTAGTTCACCTTTACTCTGAACTCCTTGTGAACATTGTCCATGATTAACCCACACAGATCGGTCTAAGAGCCCAACAAAGTAGGTTACAAAGGTCGCTTGACTCATTTTTTTGAAACAAAACAAAAGAAAACAATGTCGCAAGAAAAATGCGAAATAACAATATAAGTGAGTCAAGGCAACAATAAATCCAAGAATATAGAATCAAAACGAAAATGAGAATACGTACAAATAGGCACACATTGAGTACAATAAGCTCACAACTTTAGAAAATGGATCAATAATAAATTTAATGAATATTTTATTAATTAAAAATTAGGAGAGAAAAATAAGGAATTCGTATCTGGAGTAGATAAGAAACTAGCCCAACAATGTTAAGGTGATCGCTAAGAGATTTGAGACGACACTCCTTAATCAATCTAAAGACCAATTTAATAGCTAAATATTAGTACATCTATATGTAAATGTACAAGTACAACCCGATTTATTTTAAAACAAACCATCATCAGCCCCACGTAGCATTATACGATAGCTACTAGTATCCTCAAATATGAAAATAATATTAGTAATATCATAAATAAAATAATCCTAAACTTAGCCGTTAAATATTTGAGAGACAATAAACTCAAAGGACGCTTTTAACAACATATGATCAAATACATACACTAATTCACCTTAAAAGAATATTTTAGGAATGCTAAAATTAATATGAAAATGGTAAGTAACTTATTCTCGAAAAATAAATAATTAACTACTTGTTCGGAGCATAAATTTATACGGATATGTAATCTTGCTTATAAGATATAAATTCAAAACCTTCTCACAACTAGAATAAAGTATAAATAAATTAAATAATTATTTAGTATTAAACCACACTTAATTAGTTTGTTGAAACTTTGGTACACACTCTCGTACCATCTCCTCACTAGTACTACTGTAACCAAATAAGAAAACAAGTAATCAAATTATAAAATAGTAAAATTTAAAATTATGTAACAATTATTAGTATACTCTCATGCATGCAGTAGTAACTCAACTAAATAGGTTTCAAAAGTCTCAACATTTGTACCAAAAATATGTACTTAATTATGTAAATACTCAAAATATCATGCTAAGAGAGTCGGTAGAATTAATAAAATCTTATATAACAAAATTTTTTTAAGAAATTAATAAGATGTAAATGTCACAAATTTTAATTAAAGGGGTACAATTAATAAAAGCAGAACATGGCATACTAGTACTAGTACCATGCACATGGTTCAAGATTCTGCAAAAATCGACAGCCTAATAACTTTACCGGACAGTCAATTTGCAAAGTTGTAAAATAGAAATCAATCACCTTATATACCAAATTAAATATACTCATGGCATGTCACAATAAATAAATAAAACGCTCGACAATTATATGCCATAATAAGTAAATTAATATCATGCCCCATTAAATATTAAAAGAGAATAAACAATTACCAAATTATACCAAGCCTTGTTATACCATCAATATCAAATTACAAGCAAAAGACATTCAACAAAATATATAAAAGATACGGCTAAAGAAAATATGAATAATAAAATGATGGCTTACAATATTTTGATCCGAGAAGTATTGCACGAAAGAAATTGACAAATGGACGCTAAATCTGAATTTCTGAAAGTATAAGAAACACTATTATCTTCAAAATAATATTATATACAATATAACTACCTAAATCATAATATTTAATATTATATATAATCACATGTACCTTGATTAAAAGGAACCAAAGTAGGAACCTAACTATGCTTTATAGGGCTGAGAGTCTTGTCCTGTCTTTGCACCATTGAACACCACATGCATATATAGATATTAGTGCTTTACATTAATCCAACTCACGAAACATGTAAATAATTAACATATTTAGAAGTTGTATCCTCACCTTTTTCGAGATTGTATAAAACAGGGTCGTACACCTCAAAATATCCATAGTACCTTATATTTATAGAGAAAATAATATTTTAAGATAAGTAATATCCAATAAAAAGTAGGTTACGAGTATTTCAATTCAACAACCTTTAGTTTTATCCCGAAATTCCAAATTTGATTACAACTCTGCTCCTTACTTCTAGATTATTCAAGAAGTACAAATATAAGCATATAATTTATCACATAATTTAAGTTTTAATAATTAAATAACTAAATAAAATATCGAGGTATCAAATTCTTCCCCCTTAAAAGAATTTTGTTCTCGAAATTTAGATGACGCACCTGATTCGAAAAGATAAGGATATTTTGTGCGTATAGAATCTTCCATCTCCCATGTAGGATCTCGAGAATCGTGATTTTTCCATAGAACTTTCACAAAGGGAATCGTCTTTTTACGCATAATTATTTCCTCTCTCGCCAATATAGCTTCTGCTTCCTCCTTACAAGATAGATCCTCGTCAAATGTGTCTAAAGGATACTGAACAATATGATGTGGATGGTAAACGTACTTCCTCAAAAATGATGCGTGAAATCTGTTATGTAGTCATGACAACTGAGGTGCCAGTGCAACTCTATATGCTACTACTCCGACCTTCTCGAGAATTTCAAATGGACTAATATATCTCGCACTCAATTAACCTTTCTGACCAAAATACTAAATACCTTTCGTCGGATATACTTTAAGAAAGACCTTATCTCCAACCTTAAACTCTTACTTCCGTCTACTCTTATCTGCATAACTCTTTTCTCAAGATCGAGCTTGTTTAAGCTTTTTCAGAGAAAATGTTACCTTATCAGTAGTGACATGAACTAAGTCGGGACCTTCCAAAAATTTCTCTCCTACTTCCTTCCAACAAGTTGGTGTCCTACACATGCTTCCATATAATGCCTCAAAAGGTGCCATACCAATGCTCGCCTGCCAACTATTATTGTACACAAATTCAACTAACGGTAAATACTCATCCCAATTTCCAAACCATTCTAATGCACAAGCTCGTAACATATCCTCCAAGGTCTGAATTGTCCGCTCTGACTGTCCATCTGACTGCGGGTGAAAAGCCGTACTATAGTTCAATGTGTTACCCCATGCTTTCTGAAATTCCTGACAAAATTTTGAAGTAAATCTCGGATCTCTATCAGAAACAATAGAAACTGGAATACCATGAAGGCTAACAATCTCATTCCTGTATGCTAGTGCTAAACTATCCAAAGAAATGTTCCCATGAATCGGTAAAAAGTTAGCAGATTTAGTAAGCCTATCCACAATCACCCATATTGCATCATTCTTCCTCAAATTTTTCGGCAATCCAATAATAAAATCCATGAAAATATTCTCCCATTTACATGTAGGCAATTTAAATGTCTGTAATAATCCACTTGGTCTCTAATATTCAATTTTCATCTGTTGACAAGTCAAATACTTTGAAACGAAATGAGCTATGTCACGCTTCATACCACTCCACCAAAAGTGTTCCTTTACATCATGATACATCTTCGTCAAACCTGGATGAATTGAGAATGGAGATCGATGGGCTTCCTCTAATAATTCCTCTTTAAGCTGCTTATTATCAGGCACACACAATCAATTACCCTTCCAAATAATACCATGTTCGTCAACGTGAATTTCAAATTGCTTTCCTGATTCCATGCTCTGTATAAGACACCATATGTCACCATCACCATCCTAAACTGCCTTTATCCTAGAGATAAGACTAGGCTCGACATGCATACTTGCTAATATACCATATGTGCTTTCCAAAAACCTCCAAGCAAAATCTTTTAATCTCATGCTGAGAAGGTCGTTGAGGTGTCATTAATGCTGCCAGATTTCCAGAATTCTTCCTACTCAATACGTCAGCGACCTTGTTAGCTTTTCTAGGGTGATACTGGATACTGATATCGTAGTCGTTCAAAAGTTCAATACATCGCCTCTGTCTCATGTTAAGTTCATTCTGTGAAAAGATGTACTTCAAACTCTTATGGTCAGTAAAGATCTCGCACTTAACACCATACAAGTAATTTCGCTATATCTTCAATTAAAATATACCAGCGGCAAGCTCCAAGTCATGTGTCGGATAGTTCACCTCATAAGGCTTCAGTTGACTTGAAGCATAAGCAATCACATTTTCATGCTGCATCAGTACAAATCCAAGTCCCTTCTTTGAAGCATCACTATAAATCACATAACAACCCATTCAAGATGGTAGAGTCAAAACTGGAGATGTCACAAGTCTCTTCTTCAATTCTTGGAAACTAGTCTCACATTCCTCAGTCCATATGAACTTGTTACTTTTCCGAGTCAATTATGTCAATGGCATGGCAATAGTAGAGAAACCCTCGACAAAGAGATGATAATAACCAGCAAGTCCCAATAAACTTCTCTCGTCATTCACTGTGCTAGGTATTGGCCAATCGGTAATAGCATCAACCTTTGTCAAGAAATTCCTGCAGTTGTTTCTTTAACTCTTGCAATTGTAACGGAGACATGCGATATGGAGCCTTGGAAATCAATTGCGCACCGAGAAGCAGGTCAATAGAAAATTCCACCGCTCTTTTTTGGTGGTAGTCCATCCAAGTCCTCTGGAAACACATCTGGAAACTCACAAACTACACTGACATCCACAAGTTCAGGTGATTCCATAGAAGAATCAATTACGTGAACTACACTGACATCCACAAGTTCAGGTGATTTCATAGAAGAATCAATTACGTGAGCTAAATATCCTTCACATCCATGTATAAGCATCATCTTGGCCTTGATGGTCGAAATAAATTTCCCCAAACCACTAGGTGTAGAACCCTGAAACTTGAACTTGGGTGAATTTGGATCACCAAAAATTATTTTCTTCATTTGACAATTAATACTGTCCTTATGCCGCTCTAACCAATCCATCCTCAAGATGACATTAAAATCTTGCATCATAATAGGATCCACAAATAATTTCCTATCATCAATTGTGACTACACAATCATGGTACAGAGAATTCACATATGTATTTACTCCAATAGGGTTGCCAATAGAAAATTCTGATGAAAGTGTAGTAGGTGTAATGCATAAGTGTTTAACATAAGATGTAGAGACAAATAAGTGTGTAGCACCAGTTTCTGTTAGTCCCTTAACAATATAGCAAGAATTAAAGAAGGGGGTTGAATGGAATTTTTGAACCTTTTTCTTGAAATAAAAATATTCAACTCGCTTATAGATATATTTGTTTTGATTAGCACAATGCGGAATGAAAAATTAATTGAATCAAAACATAAGTAATTGAAAACAAGAGTCTTTAAAAAACTTTCTGGTGGATTTAAATAATTCCACCAGAGATATATATAATATATCGAGAGGACTCTGTGTGCAGAAATGCTAACAGCTGCTTACAAATGGAACTACTGAGAATACAGGAAATGCTAAAGATTCTGCTAACAAAGATTTCTCTATTTTTATGTATTTTTCAGCTATCTTAGTTGTTTTTCTATTTGCTACTCTCTTGGTTTATATAATACCAAGATTATAAAGTCAAAAAGACTGAACAAATATAAAAACTAACAGTCTTAAGCTTTGCTGCTTTTCGTCCTCTATTACCCAGTTAAAGGGCTTCCACAGTGTGTTTGTATACACCTCGACGGCTGTGTGTCAGCTTTTACTGTTCAACTGCTGTTTGAATTCTTCATATTATCATCCGTCGACTTTCAGAACATTCGTTGATGGTTTAATTGATCATCCATCGACTGCTATATTAAACATCCGTTGATAGTCATTTGATCATCCGTCGATGGCTTTGTTAATCATCCGTCGGTAGCTCTTTTGGCACTTGACTCTATTTCACTTATGCAGAATTACAAGACATCAATTATATATAATTAATCAACCTATTCTGCATATCTAGTTAAAGTCAACTTGACTTATATGCTACTACAGATTCTATACAAAGGTGCATACATAACAGTGCTACAAACTTATTATTACATAAGCTATACTCACTCGATGGATAATAAGTTAATCATCCATCGGGACTATAATGAGTTATCCGTCGGGACTATAATTCTTATCCGTCGAGTGCTACATAATTTCACTAAGTAAAATCTACTTAGATGTTTTGTTTATGAAATCATCAAGTACACAACATATGCACAACAATCTCCCCCAATTTATGTCTACTGGAATTGTAGCCATAAATTAAGACATACTTGATGATAATAAAACATCCTGAACATATATCTTTAAAGATAAGTAGATAAACTGAAAGTTCTTCAATTAATTAAAATGTGCAAGGTTTGGCTCATAGTCAATTCAAGATGCTCCTCTAGCCTAAGCAAATTTTTCTAGTTCCTTGAAGGTCTGGACCTTCTTCCAAGCTTTCTGTTATTTTCTTCAATTTAATTCTGAAGCTGCCTGTGGAATTCTAGTTCATCCGATTCTGAGAGATCTATTTTTTCTTGCATTTCCAAGAGAGTCTCATTGCTAGAGATACTCAGTTTGTCTTCTAATCTGAAGAATCTTCTCACACCCTTGTCATCCATGAATTTCATCAGCCAGTAGGGCCTTAGATGCACTCTTCTCCCTGTGTATGGGATGATTAGAGTCTTTGGGATTGCATCTTTAGCTCTAACACTCCTCCTCTCTTCAATCTTCTTCAGTACTAGTCTTCTTGCAGTTACATTGAACCTAAAGTTTTTCTTGAAGGATGAATAGACTTTAATCAGCACAACTTGGCTTTCTTGAAGAATCCTGTGAAGTGGCCACTGAATCTCCCTTCCTCCTTTGTACTTGAACACCAACCTTTCAGGTAGGTTTCTGTATGCATCAATTGCGCTTACTTCATCCAGTTCATCCAGATAAAGGTTTAGATTTAAAAATTCTTTGATGTCACACAAGTACAAGTAGTCTCCCCTGTTGACCTTGGGTTGAGCTTTAACTACTGACTTGGATTTGAGAGGTGACAACTTCACTTTCTTGATTGCCCTTGACTTTATCCTTTTTGGCTTGCTAAGGATTGGTAAGTTGAAGTCAGGAATTGGTATGTTATCCCACTCTATTGACTCATCCTTTGGCACAATAGGTTCACCATGTATGTTCCTGTAGGGATCGACCACCCTTATGTCTTCAAATACCATAGAGGGCTTTGATGCTTGAGTTGTAGCTGGTGTGGATTCCTTAGGAAATTGATCTTCCAATTCCTTGTCAATAACATCCAGTTTCCTTTTTGTTCTTCTAGCCAATTCTTTCTTCCTTGGGGATTTCTTCTGTTCTTCAATCTTCTTCTTTGATTCAGCAGCTTCAAATGTTGGAGAGGGAATTTGTTGAGAAGACTTCACAGCCTGTAGCTTGGCCAAGATAGCAATCTGTTCTTTCTTTTATTTAGACTTCTTTGCATCTAGAGCAGCTTGCCTCTTTTCCTGCTTTAATCTGGCTTTTTCTTCTTTCTTTGCTTGAGCAAACTATGGATGTCCAGCTACCACACAAATTTCCTTTCCATTTCTGAATATCTTAGCAATTCTCCTTTTTGAAGCTGAATCAGCTGGATCTTTATAGAAGACAATAGATCTTGACAGAAGCTTCTTTTCATCAGGCTTGGGTGTCTCATACACAGTGTCCATAGGGTTCTTCCAAGATGATTTTGGATAATTTGCCCTTGGTTTAAGAATTGTTTCAGCCTTTGTATACTTGATGCAGGAAGATTGTCCTTTTTCCAGATAGTTCATACTCATCTCATTCACACTGATTGGCTTGACATGAGAGTGATGGATGGCTGATTGAACTGGCTCCTTGACTAGTTCAAACATTTTCTGTATCTCCTCATCAATCTTATTCCAGTTGATCAAACTTAACTTTCGTTTTTCAGCAACTTTCAAATTTGTTGCTGCTACATTAATTAGATCTATACTATATGCAACTGTTGGCTTGGAGATTGTAATTGAAGGTACAATTACTTTGCTGATTTGTACTTGAAGTTTCTCCCCCTCAGTTGGTCCTTTCTCCCCCTTACTTGATTCTCTCCCCCCCTTTTTGTTATCATCAAGTTGAGGAGCTAGGCCTTGTGCTTTAGCCACTTACATAAGAAGATTTGTCTGAGTCTGTTAATTTTGAAGAAGGATAACCACTGAATTCTCAATAACTTGAACTCTGTTTTCCAGCTTGGCTAGCTTCTTTTCAGAATCTGATTCTCTCCTTAATCTCAGTAGTAGATCTTGCATGGTACCATATGGCATTACTGAATCTAGCTTCTCAGAATTGTATATCTTCAAGTCAACTATATCTCTTTTTAGTTCATCCATACTCATATTATGTCTTAAGTGCTGGATCTTCATGAGATGTAGAGAGTCTAGGTGAGCTTGAAGAATAGCCTTGGTACCAGCATCTGAAGTCTCCTGAAGGGCCTTTTGAATAGCCACCACTTGCTTGACCAAAGACACATCAAATTGTCCTGGTGTAAATTCCTTTGTCCATGCCCATCCAGGTAAATTTAAAACAGAACTTGTTCCTTCATCTCCCCCTAAGTTCATGCTTCCAACCAAAGAAACAGAGTCATCATCATTAGAATTTACTCCAAATTCTTCAGATGGCTCACCAAATTGAGAAGGCATCCTATTGACAACAGCTTTATCTCTTTGAAGAGATTCTGAGGTCTGTACTAAATTCAAAGTCTGTTCTGCCTCCACATTGCCCTGAGCAGCCAACAATTGATAGGTTAACACATGATGAGTAAAAGTGTCAGCATCCAAGGAAATGTTATCAATTTCAGCTTTGTAATGTTGCTGAAATTGTCTTCCCTTTTCAGCATCATCCACAATCATTGACTCACTAGCAATGGCTGGATCCATCCTTATTTCTCCTGTACTTGCCTTTCTCTCATAATCTCTCTTTTGTTGCATCAGTGTCTCACCCTGGCTCCCCACCCTCACCTTCACCTACTAAGGTGGGACTCCTCTCACTCACTTTTGCCAATCTTGAATAAATGGATTTCTCAGATTCACTCTTTTCCTCTCCTTTTGCCTGGGAGAAATCCAGCCTCTCACTCAATTCACTCTCCTCTCTCAGTCCTAAGAGTGATTGTATTACCACTAAGTCTTCTGCACTAGAAATAATGGAAGTTTGAAGTTGTGCAGAGACACTCGACGGATAAGTGATATCCATCGGGTGAGTGGTAAAGCTATCCGATGGATAACTGCTGTTAAGCTTATCCATCGGGATACAATCACTACTCGACGGATGAGCAATATCCATCGAGAGAGTAGAAATGAATGAGGTGGGAAGAGAAACTATTGTTGACTCTGTGTTGATTGAAGTTATTTGAGGCACAGATGTCACAATAGTATCTGAAAGAATCGGCAAGTGAGCCAAAAAATTATCTAAAAGATGATGCTCACTTGCACTAGATTTTGGCTTCCCCAACAGAGTTAAAGAAAGAGAATCAGGAATTGAAGTGTTTATCATATCCACTTCCAGAGAGTTTGTTGGTGAGTATCGTGTTTCAGAGGCTTCTATTATAAGAGATTTTGGCTGTGACTCCACATTTATTGGAGCCACATCAATCTGAATTCGAGAAAGTGCAGGGACTGTGTCTTTAGCACCAGTTTGCACTGTGTGTGAGCCCTGTGCATCCCCAGTTGTTTTGGATTTCTTCTTTCTTGTGTAAGTTTGGGGTGAGCTTGTGTCCCTAACCCTTTTGACCTGTGCTCTTGGCTGAGAGCTTTGTTCAATAACCACATCCTTTTGGGATGATGCAGCTAGAAGTGAGCTTTTATCCTTTTTAAATACTGCAGTTTGTTGGGAAACTGCAGTGTGGCTAGGTTGGGATTCACCCAACTCTCCAACCTTATCCTTGGGGTTTCTTTGATGTTCACCCCTTCCCTCACCTAACTGACCCTCCTTCACACTCCCCTCTTTGGCTTTGGTAGATTTTTCAACTGGTACCTTTTGAGAGATACCAGAGGGGGTTTTCTTTGACTTGGATTTGGAAATTACAGTTGTTTTGGTAGCTTTGGTAGACAACTGTTTGGTCATTATCAAAGTTGCCATAGCTACTCCTGAACTCAAAGAAATTGAGGAGATTGGAATAGTTGAGGGTATGGATGAACTTACCTCACTTACCTGAGGTGTCTGCATTACATGAAAGTAAAACATTGGCACATCCCTATGATGGTTGGCTCTGTTAAAATCTGCAATGATTCTTCTCTCTTGAACCCAACAAGCTAATTTATTGTTTGAGTTCTCAAGTACAATCTCTTGACAAAGATGGTTAGCCAATATCATGAAAAATCTAGCATAATATACATTCTTTCCCATATTGGCTAACTCACCTAGTTTAAAACCTAACTCATACAAGACAAGGTCACTGAAATTGTAAAATTTATCTGTAACTAGCATGTATAGCATGTTAAGCATGGAAATGTTCACATAATCAAAATTACTGACTTTTCCAGAGAAAACTTTAGTCACAACATCACACATGAAACTCCATTCCTTCCTAAGACCTAATCTTCTAATCTCACTAAGCTTATTAGTAGGAAGTGCATAATGCATGAAATTAAGCATATTGATAATATCAGTGTCAGTGTGTGGTGAAGTTACATTATCATCAGGAATTTTGAAACATGCTTTTATCACATCACTATTGATACAGAAATCATTACCTTTGATAGTTAGAGTGATGGTTTTGTCAGTAGAGTTGTAGATTGCAGTGGTCCACATCTCTTCAACAACTTCACAGTAAACTGTGGGTGATTCAATCATGGCATAACTTAACTTGCAGTTCTTCACGAAGTCCATCATCTTGTGAGAGTCTTCTGATTGCTGAATACCCTTATTGACCAAAGAAGTGAAGTTGTTCTTCTCATAAATGAACCCAGTCTGAGACAAGATCTTTACTACAGGTGCCATTGTTAGAGAATGAAAGCTTTGAAGAGAAAGATGATATTTGCTTGAGAGAGAATAAAATAAAAACAGTTGAATTTGAGAATGATAAAAGAAAATAATTGGAATGAAATAAGCTTTTATACTTCCTCAAAAACAACGGATGACAATAATAAAGAAAAGTAAATTACCCAATAGAAATTGCCTAAATCAGCCGTTTAAAAATAAACTGTAAAAATTCCACCCATTATCCGTCGTGTAATGCTTACAAACTGTAAGTATACTCGATAGATAATATTCAGGGAATTAACGATTAAGATTTAGACACTTCGACGGATGAGGATAAACTGTTATCCGTCAAGTTTTAAAAGATTCCAGAAAAGTAATTGATTTTTATTTGCACATAGTACATCGACGGATGACTCAACTCGATGGATAATGGTCATCCCTCGAGATACAAATTTTGACTTAGCCAAAAGTTCACTCATGACTAAAAATCAGTTAAATTTCTGGCTACATATCAACTTGCAAAATAACTCAGATAGATTCAAGAGTAATTAAGCATACCTAACTCACTTACCAACCTAGAAAAGGTGGATTCATCCAGTGGCTTGGTAAATATATCTGCAAGTTGCTTCTCACTTGGAACAAAATGTAACTCTACAGTACCATTCATTACATGTTCCCTTATGAAATGGTACTTGATGTCTATGTGCTTTGTCCTTGAATGTTGCACTGGATTTTCAGTGATAGCAATTGCACTTGTGTTATCACAGAAAATAGAAATCCTCTCAACTTGCAAACCATACTCTAGCAATTGATTTTTCATCCATAAAATCTGTGCACAGCAACTGCCAGCAGCAATATATTCAGCTTCAACTGTAGAAGTAGAAACTGAATTTTGCTTTTTACTGAACCAGGACACAAGCTTGTTTCCTAGAAATTGACAAGTTCCTGTTGTGCTTTTTCTGTCAATTCTGCAACCTGCATAATCTGAATTTGAATAACCAGTTAGATCAAAACCAGAATCTCTAGGATACCAATGCCAAGTTTTGGTTTTCCCTTGAGATAACTGAAAATTCTCTTAATAGCTATCAAGTGAGACTCTCTAGGATCAGCCTGAAATCTAGCACATAAACATGTAGCAAACATTATATCTGGCCTACTAGCTGTTAAGTATAGAAGTGAGCCAACCATGCCTCTATAGCTTGAAATATCCACAGACTTTTCAGTAGTGTTTAGTTCAAGCTTAGTTGCAGTTGCCATGTGAGTTTTTGCAGATGTGCAATCCATTAGATCAAACTTCTTTAAAAGATCAAAAATATATTTAGTTTGACTAATGAATATTCCATCACTAACTTGCTTAACTTGTAAACCAAGAAAGTAAGTTAGTTCTCCCATCATACTCATTTCATACTTACTTTGCATCAGTTTGGCAAACTTTTTACAAAGTTTCTCATCTGTAGAGCCAAAGATTATATCATCTACATAAATTTGAACAAGTATGCTAGAGCCATTAACATTTCTGAAAAATAAAGTTTTATCTACAGTACCTCTTGTGAAGTGATTTTCCAAAAGGAACATTGATAAAGTGTCATACCAGGCTCTAGGTGCTTGCTTCAGTCCATAAAGTACTTTCAGTAGATAATAGACATACTCTGGAAAATTTGGATCTTCAAAGCCAGGAGGTTGACTGACATACACTTCTTCCTCCAAATCTCCATTCAGAAAGGCACTTTTGACATCCATTTGATAGACCTTGAAATTCGCATGGGCTGCATAGGCTAAGAAGATCCTGATGACTTCAAGTCTTGCAACAGGAGCAAATGTTTCATCAAAATCTATTCCTTCTTGCTGGCAATAGCCTTTAGCAACCAATCTGGCTTTGTTCCTTAATACTATGCCATTTTCGTCCATCTTATTTCTGAATACCCATTTGATGTCTATTGGATTCTTTCCTTTAGGCTTGGGTACCAGCTTCCATACTTTATTCCTTTCAAATTGGTTTAGCTCCTCCTGCATAGCTAAAATCCAAACAGGATCTAACAAGGCTTCTTCTACCTTCTTTGGTTCTTTCTTTGTCAGAAAGCTGTTGTATAGACATTCTTCTTGAGTTGATCTCCAGGTTTGAACTCTAGAAGAAACATCACCAATAATCAGTTCAAAGGGGTGATCTTATCTCCATTTCTTTGGTTGAGGTAGATTAGCTCTAGATGAAGAGACCTCAATGTTGTCTTGATGTGTGATTGAGTTTTGATTGCTAGAAACTCCCCCTCAGACCTTATTATCCTTGCAGCTTCAATAAGTGATTTGTTCTTCCTTTCCACTACTCCATTCTGTTGTGGAGTCCTTGCTGTTGAGAACTCGTGTAGGATTCTATTTTCCTCACAAAATGCTCTCACGACATAGCTCTTGAACTTAGTTCCATTGTCACTCCTGATTCTTCTAACTTTGAAATCCAGATGATTGTTAACTTGCCTTATGTGATTGATGATGATTTCACTAGCCTCATCTTTAGACTTTAGGAAATATGTCCAAGAGAACTTTGAAAAATCATCTACAATTACTAGGCAAAATCTTTTCTTTGAAATTGACAATACATTGACTGGGCCAAACAGATCCATGTGAAGCAGTTGTAGAGGCTCTTCAATTGCTGAATCAAGTTTCTTCCTGAATGATGCTTTGATCTGCTTCCCTTTTTGGCAGGCATCCCATTGATAATACTAGAGGAATGCCTCTTACTAGTTCTTTCTTTACCAGCTCATTCATGGTCTTGAAGTGTAAATGGGATAGCTTCTTGTGCCATAGCCAACTTTCATCTTGACTTGCTTTACTGAGAAGACAAGTTACAGATTCTGCTTTAGTTGAGTTGAAGTCAGCTAGGTACATATTTCCTCTTCTCACACCAGTGAGAACCACTTTGTTGTTTTGATTATTAGTCATAACACAGGCTTGTTTATTGAAGGTTACTGAGTTACCTTTATCACAAAGCTGGCTGATACTCAACAGAATGTGTTTGAGACCATCCACTAAGGCAACCTCTTCAATGATGACATTGTCCTTTGAAATCAAGCCATATCCCACAGTATAACCTTTGTTGTCATCTCCAAAAGTAATACTTGGGCCAGCTCTCTCCTTGAACTCTATGAGCAGGGTAGAATCACCAGTCATGTGTCTTGAACAACCACTATCCAAGTACCAAAGATTCTTTTTGTTTCCCTGAACATATCAAAATTAAATCAATTTGATTTTGGTACCCAAGTTTCCTTGGGTCCTGCCTTGTTAGCTTTCTTCTTCTGTTTTTTAGGTCTTAACTCATTTGACTTAGGAATTTCAGATTCTTCCTTAGTCATTTGGGTTGGGCCTTTGAAACCATTTAATGCAACATAATTATCATGCATAGTATGGCTAACAGGAAATGACATGCTTGGTGCAAACATGTTATTCCAGTAAGGCATGCTAAATGGCATTTGAGGCATATTGTAGGCAGCATAATATGGATTAGGTGCAAATGGCATATTGGCAAACTGTGCACTCATGTTCTGTGTAGGCATAGCATTAACAGGCATGGGAGGCATGGCATTCATGTTAGGAAATTGAGGCTGACCAGACATGGGAGTAGGCATCGCAGATTTGCAATTAACAGATTAATGATTTACACTACCACACTTGACACATTTTTTTCTAGGAGCATATTTATCAGGTGTGTAGTTATTGTGTTTGTTAATCCCAACTTTACCATTCCTATTGTTTTTCTTTTTAGTCTCCGTTTTTACCTCTATTTTCTCAAGTATGTCAATTAACTGTTTGACAGTCATGTGACCAACATTAGCCTTTTTCCCTTTCTTAGCTTGACTTGACTCTCCTGAAACAAAGTTCTTGGAAACAGACCTGTACTTATCATTTAGCTTGATTAATTTGGCTTTGCTAATGGGTTTGCTTACAACCGATGGATGAGGATTTTTATCATTCGACGGATAACACTTTTTCTTATCCGACGGATAATCCTCATCATCCGTCGAGTCTACATCTGTCAGCAACCCATCTACCAAAATAGGTTCTAGTTTTTCTTTATTCTTTTTCCAGGCTTCATCACAAAAAGACTCAATTCATTGAACTTTGTGATTTGAGCATGAACATCCCTGGATGTTTTCCATGCTTTAATCACCTCTTGTTCACGCTCGAGCTGTTTCTTCAAAATTTCTTCGTTTTTCAAGGACTCAGTTAATTCCTCCTTGGCAATCTTACACTCAATTTTTAGTTTCTCAAACTCAACAAACTGAGACTCAAGCACATTATTTCTCTCACTTAAAAACAAGTTGTTTTCTTTGATTTTAGCATTTTCTTTAGTGAGAGGCTTAAGTGTAACACGCAAATGATACAATTCTGTAGACATGTCATTTACGGCATCATTACACTCAGCTTTAGATAAATGTGTAAGGTTTGTAGTGATTACCTGATTGCTTGAGGAACTTGTCTCTGTTTCATCAGACTTGGCCATTAGGGCTAGATTGACATAGGTGATATCTTCATCTTCATCCAAACCATCTGCTGCCCAGTCATTCTCTTATGTAATAAAAGCCCTTTCCTTTTGTTTTAGTAGATCAAAGTATTTTTGCTTATAATCCATAGACTCAAACCTTTTCTTACTGGAATCTGACTTTCTACACTCATTTGCAAAATGCCCTGCCAAGCCACTTTTGAAACATTGGAATTTTGACTTATCCACCATGTTTCTATTTGGCTTGGCTGGTCCAAAGTTCTTTTTGAACTTGAGCTTGGCAAATCTCCTTGGAAGAAATGCTAGGTGCTCATCAATGTCCACCATGTCATCTTGGCTCAATGCTTCTTCACTTTCTGCAGATAGCCCCTTACCCTTATTCTCACAGACTTTTGAAGTTGATTCTACAGCTTCCATCTTCACTTCCTTCTCCTTTTCCAGATCAGCAACTAGTGCAATGGATCCTCCTTTCTTCTTTCCTCTCTCCATTCTTTCATCCTGCTCTATCTCAAGCTCACAGGTCTTAAGAATGCCATACAATCTCTCCAAAGTAAACTCCTTATAATCTTGTGAGTTTCTCAATGAGACTGTCATTAGTTTCCATTCCTTTAGAAGAAATCTGAGAAATTTCAGATTAGAGTCTTTAGTCTCATAGACTCTTCCATGCAACTTAATAGCATTTAGTAGTTTTTGGAATCTACTAAAAATGTCAGTGAGTGACTCACTTTCTTCATTATGAAAGTGCTCATATTGCTGAATCAGGAGCTGTATTTTATTTTCTCTTACTTGCTCAGTGCCATCACAAATTATCTGTATTGTGTCCCAAACTTCCTTGGCAGATTTGCAGTTGATGATGTTATCAAACATATTTGCATCAACACCATTGGACATAATGTTCATGGCCTTTTTATCTTTCCTGACTTGTTCAATGTCAGGATCAGACCATTCATGCCTTGGCTTTGGAACAGATGGCTTATTTCCTGTTGCAACTCTCATTGGAATATGAGGGCCTCTTTCTATGTAGTCCACATAGGCCTCATCTTGAGAAAGCATATGAAGATGCATCTTTACCTTCCAATGATGGTAATTATCTTTATCAAGAAAAGGAATCTTGACTCCAACATCTTTCTTGTTCATCTTGCTGAATTGTTTTGATCTTTAAACTCTTTGTAGATTAAGAGCTTGCTCTGATACCAATTGTTAGTCCCTTAACAATATAGCAAGAATTACAGATGAGGGGTTGAATGGAATTCTTGAACCTTCTTCTTGAAATAAAAATGTTCAACTCAATTATAGATATATTTGTTTTGATTAGGATAATATATCGAGAGGACTCTGTGTGCAAAAATGCTCACAGCTGCTTACAAATGGAAATACTGAGAATACAGGAAATGCTAAAGATTCTGCTTACAAAGATTTCTCTGTTTTTATGTGTTTTTCAGCTATCCTAGTTGTTTTTCTATTTGCTACTCTCTTGGTTTATATAATACCAAGATTACAAAGTCAAAAAGACTGAACAAATATAAAATCTAATAGTCTTAAGCTTTGCTGCTTTTCGTCCTCTATTACCCAGTTAAAGGGCTTCCACAGTGTGTTTGTATACATCTCGACGACTGTGTGTCAGCTTTCACCGTTCAACTGCTGTTTGAATTCTTCATATGATCATGCGTCGACTTTGAGAACATCCATTGATGGTTTAATTGATCATCCGTCGACTGTTATATTAAACATTCATTGATAGTCATTTGATCATCCGTCAATGGCTTTGTTAATCATCCGTCGGTAGCTCTTTTGGACTTGACTCTATTTCACTTATGCAGAATTATAAGACATCAATTATGTACAATTAATCAACCTAGTCTGCATATCTAGTTAAAGTCAACATGACTTATATGCTACTACATATTCTATACAAAGGTGCATACATAACTGTGCTACAAACTTATTATTACATAAGCTACTCACTCGATGGATAATAAGTTAATCATCCGTCAGGACTATAATGAGTTATCCGTCGGGACTATAATTCTTATCCGTCGAGTGCTACATAATTTCACTAAGTAAAATCTACTTAGATGTTTTGTTTATGAAATCATCAAGTACACAACATATGCACAACAGTGTCACATAAGGCAGTAGCATTCCTATTGCCAATAGAAAGTTTTACCATAATGGTACCTGTGGTATTTGTAGTGTCCTTTGCGGTAATAGAAAAGACACATCCACCAGTCTTCTGATTATTTCTCCCATTTTGATCATTCTGGTCCCCAGACTTCTTCAGTGGTTGCTTGCAATCTCTAATAGTTTGGCCTTTCTAGCCGCAGTTGAAGCAGGATCTAGTAATCCAATAACGAACACCACTGTACATCTTCCCGCAATGCTCACAAGATTTTCCTTCATTCGGATTTTTATCTTGAGTCCCTGATTTATTCTGTTGATTACCTTGACTTCCTTTTTTCTGCTGAAAACTGCGAGTGTTGTACCTCTGTTCAATTTGTTCAAATTTACCTACAGATCCGCCATTTTTCTGAAACTTAGAGGAATCATCATCTCTCTTCCTTTTTTGATTCTGCATGTCTCGATGTTTATAAAAATCAGCCAGATGAAGTTCTTGATCTCTGGCACTATCCACCAAACTGTCCATGGTGGTGTAGCAATTAGCTATGATGTGGTTATGGATAGAAGTCTTCAAAGCCCACTTGAATTTCATGATCTTATCCTCCTCAGTACCAGCAATAGACCGAACATACCCAGCCAATCTCTTAAATCTGACCTGAAAGTCCGTCACAGACTCATTCTCTTTCTGAACTATACTTTGATATTCTCACTAGTACAGAAGGCACTTTAGGAGTCGCACCAATAGTGTCGGTTGAATAGAGAACCGACACTCTTTACTGCCTAATGCGTCGGTTAAATAGTGAACCGACACATTTTTCTATTTTTCAAAGCTAAAGGCGTCGGTCATTTCAATTAATCGACGTTGCGGAGTTAGAATAGCGTCGGTCAAGTTGAATGCCGTCGCTAGTTTGGTCTTCTGTGTCGGTTGGTCAAATGACCGACGCTGTTAGTGTTGCTATTGTGTCAGTTTTTTTTAGCCGACGCTATTAAGAATAATATACAGTGTCGGTTTTCTTTTTGACCAACGTAAGAAAAAATAATTTAAAAAAAAAGATTAAAAACAAACGCGGGTTAACATACGCGGGTGACTAAAATTTTCATCTCCTGCTACTATTCAACTTTAAACCTTTCATCTCCTGCTACTAAAATTTTTCTTCGATTTCTGGGGTTCGATTGTTGGCTCTGAGAAAGGGGAATCGATTGGGTTTCGATTTTGGGGTTTTGGTTGCTGCTGCTTAAACAATCGAAGAGGGTGCTGCTTAAGCATCTTCACAAAGGTAATCCACCAACTTGCTTTCACAGTTTCTGTTTGCTATATACATACATACATATATATACACACACGTGTATATGAATCTGTAAATTTCAGAATCTGCTTTGTTTCGATTGAATTTATCCAGCATACATCATTTACTTTATGTTACTGTTCTTGAGTTTCAATTTATTATAATTTGATTGATTGATTGTATCAGTTGATTTTAGATTCAGATAAGTTGTATTTACAAAGTGACTCTGATCATTTCGTGTTTTTTCCGAAGATGTGTTCGTTGACTTCATTGTAATTGAAACATAAAGAATTGACTTGATATTATAGAAATTCAGTTTACTTGTGTAGAATGTGAAAATTGAGCTCTGTGCGCAACCATTAATTACCTGCTTTGGTTGTTTGTTCTCAATAATATAATGTAAATATTTGTGCTCATCCTTCAATTAATTTGTAATTGACCGGCACACTCTTTCTGAATTGCTATGTAGATTTTCTGACAGTGTTAATCATAGACAAAACCTAGTACAGTATATCGTTGGATTTGATCATAGGTACCAAATATGATGGGAACTTCCTTATGGGGATTGGGGAATGGGTAAGGCACATTGAGCTTGGGAAGAATAATAAGAGGGCCATAAAGAGTTGATCTTAGCCATGAAATATGAGCATGCCAAAATAGAGTTCCTCTTTGCCCAACAATGGTGTAGTCTTACACGTAGCTCTGGCCGCTTTGTATAGGGCACTGTGTTATATATGCAGGTCCATCTGTCCAACCGCTTCTAAGCTGTCGAATTCCATGCCTGTTCCATTTTATAAATGTAGCATTTTACATCAGTTAAGCTTAGCAGACAAAGTTCTATATGAGGTTAACTTACAAGACATGTGTTGTATATTCCAGTGGATAGAGACATTGTTTGGAACATGATTAATGACTTTAATGAGTAGGCGATCACCCTCTCTAACAATAATTCGAGGGCCTGGAAATTTTCCATTTACTGTAACAATGCTCTTGGTGTGGCAGAGCCGCGTCACATTTTGCAGCTTAATTTATTTGCAGAAAAATAATACATAATGTTGTATGTTAATTCTTAAGAATAGAAAGGAAATAGCACAAGGAGAATAATTATTCTTTTTAAAAAAATGTTGAGGGCAGTGACAATATCGTCACCATGAGAGGAAACTTACATTGAACTCGTAGTGCCTAAAAGAACTGGAGAAAATCAAAACAAATTCATCCAAGCTACTTGATTATTTATTAAATCAAACTGAGATACTAATACACAATGCCAGAGAGAACATGTCCTACAAAATAACAACTGAACACTTAAACCCCTAGAAATAGTCAACCACTAACTTCAGCTCCTACTAAATCGCTAACCACGCCATGTCCACGTTAATCTTATCAAATCACATACACATTAACAAATAAACTGACAGACAAAATAAAATAAACTAATTTGAGTTTAGATTAATTGCTAACAAAACATGACGTATTCAAAATTTTTAAAATCTATATATTATTTATAGATTTGTTATACTAAAAGGTGGTATAAGGAAATGAGAGCGGTGTGTAAAGAACCTCAACTTGATTTTTGGCTAATACATAGGGGTAAAAGCATTTGTAATTTCTATAAGTATTTGTTTTTCTGAATTTTTCAATATAAATATATTATAAACAAAGTACATGACCGATTAACTCGGTTGGCAATAAGGTGTAATATTATTATAGGGTTTTATTTTCTTAACTATAAGGTGACTTCACCGTATAGTTTAATTCCATTAACTCATTTTGTTATAAAATGAATTCAGATAACACTTTATTGACTTTGCTCTAATGTTATTTTAGAATATAAATTAACTCAGTTTGCTACGGGGTGATTTCATCATATATTATTGTTGACTTTCCATGCAGACCATTAATTCTTAACCGAAGCTAAAATAAAATACAGTTATTAATCCAAAATTCAATTACAAAATTACATTGCGAACGAGCAGCTAAAAGTGAAAGTCCAAAAGTCAATCTACTATAATTCTAATTCCTCGAACTCCAATTCTATCCAACTTGAATCTTATACAGAACCTGAAATTTGTAAGTAATAAGCTATATAACCTAGTAACAAATAACATATAACGATAAACTATACAATATGATAAATAAAATAAGTTATTTTGAGATATCTTCTTATTCTCATTCGATGCATACAATACATACAATCACATAACAATAATAATTCGAAATCTATAATCCATTCCATGACCACTACAACACGGTACTAACGGTGCTAAATTTTCTGAAAACTGTCACTACAATCCGGTGACTACGGTTCTTAGTTCTTATTCGTTATTTTCACAAAGCATGACATAAATCAGAGATCTAAAATTATCATCAAGACATCAAACATATACAATAATACAACAAAACATATACTATAACACATAAAACTTTCAAATATATCATCCTTAGGCCATGTTTTGGTAATCAAGTATAAACGCACAACTTATAATTTTGAAAATACAAGCAAGATTGATCGAAAGCTTACCTCTAAACCTGACCAGATCTAAAATTACTCGATATTGACCCTCTAAATGACGTTTTCTTGGAAATCACAAAACACCAGTGTTGTAAAAAATAAAAAGACCTTAATAAAAATTCCAGAATCAATGAATTCTAACTTACGATAAATTTTCTACGAATTTTATAAGACTGTTGATTTTTTTATTTAGAAGCCCTACGAATTTTGACAATTAAAAACGAGGATTTTGAATAAGGCAAATTTATAACAATACAAAACCCTATTTTTTAGCCAAGAAGTTATCCATATTAGAATCTTGTCCAAATTCGATGCACATTAGTCTAATTCAAATTTTAAATCCTAGTCCATGTCAAAATATAATGCTTTCTTATTATTCTATTATTAATCTAATTCTAAAAATTATAGAATATTACAACAACTATATGTAGTTCTAGTTCTATTGTTTATGACTTATATAACTTATTATCATTTTATGTAACTACATTATTTTTTACAACATTGTTATTCCCGAAATCTCGTGTGGGCTCGATTTAAGGCCCATAGAGAGATTGGACTTAGTTGGAATGGATTAAGATGCGGTTTAGTGCAAGTTTTACCCAAGAATGATTGGTTTTGGAGGTGCTTATACTATGGTGCAGAGTACCTTAGGAAGTAGAACTACCCAAGAAGTTCATTTGGTTTTCAGTAGGCAGGCATGGTTAAAACAAGTGCTGACCATGCATCAATAGAAGTCCTTAATTGAGGTGTTGGAAGCACCAAAAAAGCTGGACTGGGTAAAAAGAAACTGATGCAGGAGCATCAGTACTTCTACTGGCAGAATGAGTGTTCAACTTGGATTGTACCTCCTACAATTAAGGAGAACAACTCATATCTTCATGTAATAGATTCCTAGTCGGTTTCTATCTCAAAAAATGTAATAAACACTTACAATTAATGGATAATTACACGATTTAATGGATATTTACATGGAATTATGGATTAAAATTTGTTTTGAATGTCCAGCCGAGTTAGGACACTAGAAGCTCACTTGGAAGCAGTTGCATTATTTGTGGGAACTGGTTTGGCATATCAAGAAAGGAGTCATGGATCTAAAAACTACGTAAATGACTTTATTCCTTTATAAGAGGATATTTAGGTCGTTCAAAAGGGTATACTAAGATGGGCTAGCGATAATCCACAAACTCTCGGATTTAGCCACCAATAATCATGGAAAACCCACCCACCAAACAAACCATCTTACAAGATCCAACATATCTGCGATAATCATGTTATTACCAAAATCCTTCAAGAACATTTGGCGCTAGAAGGAGGGGATTTGGATTGTTCGTTTGTGTAAGAAAAACGATTGTTATAGGTGTTTATTCATAGTCATATTAAGATTTCTTGATGAAGGCATGCATGGTGGCCGTGTTCCAGAAGGACTCTACACATAAATATGGTGGTTACCAAGGCGACACGTTGAGGACGCATCAGAATCCTATGATAACAAGATCCTTACAACTTGTACCCAAGGTGTATACGGAGAAGAACACTGCTGAGATTATAGACAAGACAGAAAAATCTATGTGGTTATTTGTGGATTTTTAGAGTTTCTTGACAAAGATGATCTTGGCGGCTGTTTCCCACAAATGTGAGCATAAAGCAGGATTATTAGGGTTACTTGTTTTTGGCAACCACTTGACATTTTAGCGTGTCCAAGGACTCACATATGTGAGAGATATATGGTGGTATTTGTGACTGTTTTTGCATCAGGTCTTGTGTTGAGTGATTCCTAGCGTTGGATGCAAGTTCCAGAAGAAGGTCATTAAGGTGCACAACCATGAGGAGAATTAAAAAAGTTTCAGGAGCTATGGGATATAAGGATGCGAAAACGAAGCTGTCATGAGGATATACATACAAAATATGGTTGGAATACAACGAGGTCCGGGTGATGGACGTCCCTTTTTGTTGTTAAAAAATGCACAGAGTCGAGGAAAAGGGAACACATTTGTAGTGGGTATGTAGTTTAGTTTTATTGTATTCATTTTTACAATTTAGTTTTATTGTATTCATTTTTACAATTTTGTAATGCGTATATTATATTTTGCATGTGGATGAATATTTTAATAATATCTTATTAATATTTTTGACATTTTTATGCAAGATGAATATGTTTTAAAAAATGTGTATTATCAATATACATATTTTATGCATTTTAAAAATATATATGTATTTTTTGTATTGTACATATTTATATTTAATATTTTTAAAAGAAAAAAATATTTCAAGTCATATGAATAATATATTATCATGCCAAGTGCAAAAATAAAGAAAAATCAGGTGACCACATAAAGGAAGTTGTTGCCGAACACAGGGAGGTCATGCTAAGCAATCCAAAAGCTATACACCATACAAAGCTAAGTTTTACTCTTCGGGGTTATGCTTATATTTCAGTTTTCTTTTGCAATTTTTCTGGCACATTTGTTAGATAATTTAAGTGGAGAAAAACATATGTGCTAGAAATATGACAGCAGAGGAGACTATCAAAAAAGTTGTAAGAGCAGAAAAGGTGTAGAGGAACCTGATTAGCTTATAAAGAAGGAAAAAAGATTATCCTATAATGCTGGAATTTTCTGTCAATAACCAAAGCAACATTTTTACTTTTAATATTTTCCTATGGATCATATATATTTTTATGTATCATGCATGTACTTAAATCTAGTTAAAATATTTATACATGACATATGGGATTAAGGTGGACAGCGCGTTGCGGAAAGTGCTTGTAATACAAACTTTTGACTGTATCCAAGACAAATAAGAGAAATTTAAAAGACAGTAAATCATCATACATATTCAAAGAACTAGAAAGATGACTACAAGAAATATGTGCATCCATGAGAGCCAGCAGCATCTGCAATCCTTAAAGAATGTCCTAACATATAGCATATTTGGAGTTAATTGGAATGTTTACCAAGTCCACATTTAACCTCTGGATAAGTACTCTTCTGAATTGAGGCTATGATTCAGTAGGACATTTGAAAGTTCCATTCAATAGTCATAATTTATTTTTATCCGCCAAAAATGTACTTTTCGGAAAAAAGTGAAATTTTGGGATGATAATTGGAAACATTAATGTGAGGAATTGCTAAAGACTCTATGCCAACACCCAATTGCAAGTTTATTTTCTATTTTCTAGCAAAGAACTAGTTATTATTTAACTAATATCACTTGGTAGAAGAAATTATGCTGTCACTTCCTCTAAAAAGAGATTGTTGTGGTCTGTGGTTTTTCAAATTAAGACCACAAGACCTCAGTTTTATGTGACAAAATTAACTTTGTAGGTAATGTTGTTTCAAACGGAGCATACTCTTTTTTTTTCTTTTTTTTCTTTTTGTTAATCAAGAGAACACAGGAGATTGATGGTACAAATCGATAGACCAAGAAATGTAAATACACGACGAATTCTAGCAGGTTCGGTGCGCTTATGTACACAACAATTCACAATAATCGACAGAACTTTTCGTATTGTATCAGTACTTACCTCACCATTTGATTGGATGCAATCGAGGATCTAATGGTTTTCGCAGCAACTTTTGTACCACGCCACTTGACTAGGTAAACTTAACCGTAAGCACCCTGCATCCATATTTTTGATGTGATGTATTAACTTACGTCAGGATTTTTGTCCGCTATATCAGTAAGGGATTATTTCTAGTGCTTGCAGCAAGATTATTTACCTCACCAATAAGAACTGCTTCATTAATGTCCACTTCGGAGTTATCAATCTCATAACATGGATTAGTAGAGTCAAGTCCTACCTGAACCAAAAAAGAACAAATAGGACATTCTTGTGCCATTGCAATCAAAACAACCATTCTTGTGCCATTGCAATCAAAGGTGATGAAAAAACCATACAGGTCAATATCAAAGGACTATTCGAGTAGTAGAGAAAAAACCATACCTGCAAACCTTATTGCTTTGGAATAGTTTCTGAAGGGTCTTCACTAGTGCAAATATCTCCCACAGAATATATGTCAATATTAAGTACCGACCAGCACTATAGATATGCATAAACAGATAGTATGAAATATCCCTAACAAAAATACAAAAAAATGTTAAAAAGTAGGAAGTTGTAAATACCTCCCACAGAGGAGTTGTCTGGTCTTTGGAGGAAGATGCCAAATGTTTGCCATTATGGGAAAATTGCAAAAACCAAACTTCATCCTTTTGTTCTTGTAATGTCTGATCCAACAAATTGAACAACTCAAACTGGAAACTTAATCATTACAAACACAAGGTAGTGTATTTAGAGAGTTCTGTAACACTGCATAGGGTATATAGATGGTAATGATAAACTTTAACTAAGGAAATTAATTATAGCACATAAAACTTGGAAGATATATTTTAAGTAATAGAGAGCCCTTTTAGTTGATAAAATTAAAAATATTGTAATGATAGTGCAGCCCATTTGAGATGTAAGCATAACTTGCAGAAATCTAACTTGTATCAACTTTTGCATAACAAAAGATAGCTACTCTGAAGCAAAATAAATACACAGGAATATTAAAAGCATATTTCTAACATGTAATGTCTTTGAAGGAATCTGATCTCTTCCACACTGATGGTCTGTATACAATGACAGTTCACTGTTCAAAGTATTGTGAAACACACAAGCATATCTTTGTATATCAAGAGCTTGTTCGACTAAATTCTCGAGCCTGCTTTCGGGAATCATGATAGCTGCAGGAAGCAACTTCTGCAATTTCTCTAAACCATGGCATTTTTTAATTTACTATTTTATGGTAAATCACTTGTACTAATTTAGTGACTCTTGCTAAACAAATACAGGGTATAATCCCTAACTAAAGCATCAAGCCCTTAAAGTTCTAACAATGAACTTTTTGGAACCCATAGTCCTTGTACAAAATAACAGAGCTTCTTGCATATTCCAGTAATTCATTTAAGCTATCCCAATAAAACAACTAATTTCAATTAAATGTCAAATGGTTGTTTGTGGTATCTAATCCACACAACTGCAAAGCAACCTTCATTATGTTGAAGAGATAGCTCAGTAGCTAAGCGCTTATTATGGCATAACTTTCAGGACCCAATTCCTAACAAACTTGGCAGAATATATTCTTACCTTGGTGGAAAAAATGCGCTCATGATATTCATCGAGAATTATATTTGTAGCCTGATGAAAACCTTTTAAAATTTTCTGAGAAAATATACCTAGAGAACCTCGATTTCTCCTCTATTTCGATATCTTTAGCACCATGATCAGGTCCTAACACACTCTGCATAGATCAATATCCTCCACTCGTTTAATAACTCAATTAACATACTTAAATGATATATATCACAGGAGAGGTAAAGAGTACTACAATGTTTGATCAAAATTTAGAATTAAAAAACAAAAAACATTTACAAATAATAGAGGGGGTAAAGGGTAAGAATCAACTTCTTCCGTAAATAACACTAAACATCATCAACTTTATGCTTTCGCTAAATAGCCTAGAAATATAGACATAAATAGTTTTTCTTGGGCAAAGTACAAGGTAAATATAGTAACAAAAAAATTAACAATAATATTAAAAATTAAAAAAAAAATTTACCCATCAACAAATAAGATGTAAATAAACTGCAAATAGTTTCTGAAAGCAGGTTGAGTCTATACAATAGAACATCACACAACAACAACTTAATCACAAACAAAATCAAAATAATATCACTAACAGATGTTTAATGAAAGTGGAGTCATTGATCATTCCTATATCTTAACCTTTGTGCAAGGAAGAAAGTATTTTCCTGACGCGATTGTTATACTCTGCACCCTGATCATTTTGAACAAGGTGTCCTGCCTCTTTTACAAATTCCAAAGTAATGTTAGTAGCATGGCTCTGTTGTAAAAATGTTAAAAAATATGATTATCAAGGAAATTAACTAGAATAAAGTAGAGTCCAAACTCTAAAGTAAACTCTGTTTAAATATGCTGGTAGAGGTAATGAGAACTTACTGCTTGATGCTTTCAGCAATTTCGGAGTTAAAAATCTTGTAATCATCTCCCCATAGAAAATGGATTTTCTGCAGTTAAATATGACAAGCAGTCACCAAACTGATTTCATATCTTATGGAACAACATCTTCAACATTGACCGGAAAACCTGACTTATCATAGCTCACAGATTCGTCTTGAATATAATGATAATGTTATGGACAAAGCTAAAAAACAAGGAGAAAAGAGGAGTACCCTGTCCTCGGACGACCGTAATTGAAGGTAACGCGTCCCAGATAACAGGCAACGGGCTTTCTTCACAGTAATCACCATGAGCACTACTAGTTCTTTGTAATTCACATCTAATAAAAAACAAAAACATAACAAAAAAACTAAAACAAAAGTGTAAAAACAAAAATAAAAGAAAAGGAGACACAATCAGTTATTTATATAACTAAAAACAACAACAAATCTGTTAAAAAGCTAAAAATTGAAATTTAAAAACCACTTACTAATTTGAGCGGAATAAGGATAAATAACAATATAGATAGGCCGATTGGAACTTCATATGCACATTGAAAACAAAAGTTAGGGTTCATGTAATTGAAAGATATAATTCGAATTAGGGATCTTAATTGTGAGTTCTTGGTTTCCGTTCGGAAAGTTAGGTTTTCAATTTAGGCTTCTACGTTGAAGTAATTAAGGCATGGAAATCATTTAGAGATGTCCATGCTCAAATTACTAAAGTTCAAGATATAAAATCCTTCTGTGATGAAGCCTAAAAAAAGAGCAAGGGGAAACTAGATTCTAATTTGGTAGAAAGACTTTCTACGGATGTGGATTCGACTGATGATGAATGTCATCCGTTAAAAGATCAGTTAAACTAGCTATGCTAAATGAGAAATATGGATCTGTTTTTAAGAACTTTTTTCGAGGAGAAACAAGTCAAGTGAACAAGAAAAAGACCTGTCTATCAAGCAATTGAATGACAGATTAGAGAAACTTGATGTAAATGAAGAATCTAAAAGGAAAAACAATATAAATGGGAAAGTAGGAATTAACAAACATAACAACTACACAGCTGATAAATATGCACCAAGAAAAATATGTGTTAAGTGTGGTAGTGTTAATCACTTGTTTGTTAATTGCAAACTTGCTATGCCTGCTCCCATGTCTACACCACCTTCATTTCCCAGCATGCCTACAATGCCTGTAAATGTTGTGCCTACACATAATTTAAATGCACAGTTCGCTATTATGCCATTTGCTTAGAATCCTTACTATGCTGCATTAAGTATGCCATATATGCCATTTAGCATGCCATACTGGAATAACATGTTTGCACATAATATGCCTTTCCATGCTAATCAGCGTGTGCATGATAATTCTGCAATGATTAATGGTTTTAAGAACTCTACTCAATTGACTAAGGATGAACTTTAAATTCCTAAGTCAAATGAGGACAAGCCCACTACAACAAATCTGGCCATTTACGACGGCCAACTTACGACGAAAAAGAAATGCGCGCCAACTTACGACGAAAAACTGTTTCATCGTAATTATTTATGACAAAAAAAAATTATACCGTAAGTTTAATATTTATTTATTAAAACTATCACCAACTGAATAAAAAAAGGATTGAGTAAGACATGCATAAGAACGACGCCATTAAACTTACGACGAAATGTTATTTTAGTCGTAAGTTAAATACCTTATGACGGAATTTCCGTTGTAATTAAGTATAACATACGACAGAATAGTCGTAATTGTTGAAACATACGACGGAAAATTATGACGGAAAATACATTCCGTCGTAAGTTATCAAAGAGGAAAATTCAATTTTCCCCCAAAAATTTTGGAGGTAAATTTGACTTTTCTCAAATTTTTGGCGGCGAATAATTTATGATGGATTCAGTCGTAATTAGCACGTGATTTTTGATATTTGCAATTTTTAAAAAAAGTATTATTTCATGATCCAACCATATTAATGTCAGCATTTATTTAAAACACCAAATAAACAACAATTAAGGATTAGATAGTAGTTGGTTGTACGAGTCAAGCTGATGCTTGACTGTTAAAATGACAAACAAAATAAATTTATTTTGATATGAAATTTTGCTTATATCAGTAATATATATCTATTGACATCCATACGGTTGGATCGTTGAAAAATATTTTTAAAATAATTGAAACACCAATTCAGGATTAAACATTAGTAAGTTGTACTAGTCAAACTGATGCTTGACTGTTAAAAATGGCAAACCAAATAAATTTCTTTTGATATGAAATTTTGGTTATATCACTAATATATGAATCTATTGACATCCATACGGTTGGATCGTTGATTTTTTTTTGAATAATCGAAACACCAATTGAGGATTAAACACTAGTTAGCTGTACTAGTCAAACTGATGCTTGACTGTTAAAAATGGCAAACCAAATAAATTTCTTTTGATATGAAATTTTGGTTATATCACTAATATATGAATCTATTGACATCCATACGGTTGGATCGTTGAATTTTTTTTGAATAATCGAAACACCAATTGAGGATTAAACACTAGTTAGCTGTACTAGTCAAACTAATGCGTGACTGTTAACATGGCAAACCAAATAAAATTATCTTGATATGAAATTTTGGCTATATCACTAATATATATCTGTTAAAATCTATATGGTTGGATCATAAAAAAAATATTTTTGAAATAATTGAAACACCAATTCAGGATTAAACAATAGTTAGCTATACTACTCAAAGTGGTGCTTGACTGTTAAAATATAAAACAAATTAAATTATTTTGATATGAAACTTTGGTTATATCATTAATATATATATATATATATATTTACATCAATACGGTTGGATCGTTGAGAATTATTTTGAGAATAATCAAAATACCAATTCAGGATTAAACACTTGTTAGATGTACTAGTCAAACTCATGTTTGACTGTTAAAATGGCTAACCAAATAAAATTATTATGATATGAAATTTTTCTTGTATCACTAATATATATATCTATTGACATCCATACGGTTGGATCGTTAATAAATATTTTTAAAATAATCGAAACACCAATTCAGGATTAAACACTAGTTAGCTGTATTAGTCAACCTCATGCTTGACTTTTAAAAAGGCAAACCAAATAAAACTATTATGATATGAAATTTTGGTTATATCACTAATATATATATCCATTGACAACCATATGTTTGGATCGTTGAAAAATATTTTTAAAAAAATCGAAACACTAATTCAGGATTAAACACTAGTTAGTTATACTAGTCAATTAATGTTTGACTGTTAAAATAGAAACAAAATTAAATTATATTGATATGAAACTTTGGTTATATCACTAATATATATCTATTGATATCCATATTGTTGGATCGTTGAGAAATATTTTTTAAAAAAATCAAAACACCAATTTAGGAATAAATACTAGTTAGCTGTACTAGTCAAACTTAAGCTTGACTATTAAAATGGCAAACCAAATATATTATTTTGATTTGAAACTTTGTTTATATCATTAATATATATAACTATTTACATCAATATTGTTGCATCGATGAAAAATATTTTTAAAATATTCAAAACATAAATTTAGGACTAAACACTAATTTATTGTACAAGTGAAACTCATGCTTGACTGTTAAAATGACAAACCAAATAAAATTATTATGATATGAAATTTGTGTTATATCACTAATATATATATATATATATATATATCTATTGAAATCCATACGGTTGGATCGTAGGAATTTTTTTTAAAAATAATAGAAACACCAATTCAGGATTAAACAGTAGTTAGTTGTACTAGTCAAACTCATACTTGATTGTTAAAATGGCAAACCAAATAAAATTATTTTGATATGAAATTTTGGTTATATCACTAATATATATTTATATGTATATATATATATATATGTTATTCCCAAGGAACTAACAATGAGATTTACAAAAGGGGATTGAATGTAAATCTCAAAACATTTTAAAGTTTTGAGCAGTTTCAAAGGCTAGGTGTATAATTAACAAATGTCTGTGAATTGCTTTAAGCAAGTGCAGACAGATGTATATTCAAAACACAAATGTAAAGAACACAGAAGCATTTAAAACTTTTCTGCTGGATTTGTTGTTCCACCAGAGATGTGTATTTCATAAAATCTGTGATACAAAGAATTGTTCACAGCTGCTTCCTAGTACAAACTAGATGATTTTCTCTCTGAATTTTTCTAAACAGTTCTTGAAAAATCACACTTAATTACTAGCTGCAACTTGGTTTATATATCACCAAGTTTTACAAGTGAAGGGAAAGATAAAATACAATTATAAAATAGTCCTTCACATGTTTTTCTCTATTTCTCTATCTAATGCAATCTAAGATTATCTATGAATCTTTGAATACTTCCTTGTTTGCACCAGTATTGAAATGCTGCTTTTTCTTGATTCCTCCAAGAGGCTACCACATTCCAATTGTCTCTATCAACCCATGTGCCTCTGTCAGCTTATGAATTGTCACTATCAACTGCTATAGAACTGAGCATCCATTGAAGCTTTCATCAGTTGGTGGCTTTATCCGTTGATGCTCTTATCCGTTGATGCTTTAGCAGTTGAAGCTTTATCCGTTGATGCACTCATCCGTTGATGGATGTTATCCGTTGAAGCTTTAGAGACATCCGTAGAGGCTTTGTTTCTCATCCGTTGAAGGTCTTTAATTTACTAGTTGATACTACTTTATTTATGCAAAATTACAAGGCATGAAATATTTACAATTAGCCCTCCTATTTGCATATCCACTAGTAGTAAACATGACTTATAATTTCCTACAACTTCTAAGAATTATAACTTAATTACAAAGACTGCAATGTGCTACAATACTAAACTTATTTTTAAGTAAAGCTACTCCATCAACGGATAGCCAAAGTGGTCTTATCCGTTGAGGCTACAAATACTAGTTTTCTACTTAAGTGTTTTGTTTAACTTATCATCTAACTAATACACATATATTCCTAATAATCTCCCCTTATTTATGTCTGCTAGAATTGTAGGCATAAATGAAGGTTAACTTGATGATAACAAAACACTTAACAAATATATGAGTTGAAACTAAGTAGAAATTCAAAAGTGTTGCAAAAGTGTATGTACTGAGATAAAGTTGAAGATTTACAGAGTTTCCAAGGGTGCTCCTCTAGCCTGAGCAAATCATCTTCTTTTCCTTTGTTCCCTTGTTTTCTTTTCTAGCCTCCTGTTATTTTGCTCTACTTGGAGTTGGAGTTGTCTGTAGAATTCAGCCTCATCTTCATCACTGATATCCAAATTAGATCGCATATCCTTGAGAGTTTCATTACTGGCAATCTTAAGCTGGTCTTCAAGTCTGAAAAATCTTCTGACTCCTTTATTGTCTCTGAACTCCATCAACCAATGAGGTGATTTATGAATTGTAATTCCACGCTCTAGGATGAGTATTGTTCTAGGCAAGAAATTTGACTCCTTCCAAGTCTTCCTTATGTTGGAAATCTTGTTGAGAATCTCAGTCTTGGTAGTCCTGGTAAAACCAATGTCCCTTTTTATAGCTGAGTAGACTCTAATCAAGGTAGAATAGCCCTCATTTAGAATTCTTTGAAGAGGCCCAGTCCTTTCCACACTTCCTTTATACTTGAACACTAGCCTTTCTAGTAGCTGTCTCTAGGCATCTATTCCCATTACTTCCTCCTGCTCATCCAGGTAGAGTTCAATATCTGTATGTTCTTTTATGTCACAAATGTGAACATAATCATCCTTTGAGATTTGTGGCTTAGGCCAAGGAAAAAAAGGAAAAGTGAAGATAACACTGAACATAATCATCTTTGATTAAATTTCTTCAGTGTTATCTTCACTCTTCCTTTTTTGCCTTGGCCTTCCTTCTGTTCCCTTTCTTTCCTCACTTCTTTTCTCCACACTTTCACCAAGCATATTCCCCATATCCATATTTATGTTTTCAGTCTTGTTTTCACTCTTGTTAGTTTCCAACTTTTTAGCTTGTTCCTTTAACCTCGTGATCTCTTCCTTCTTGTCTATTGAGAATTTGGGATGCCCTTGAATCACACAGATTCTCTTTCCCTCTCTCTAGATAATAGCCATATTCATTCTTTCCACCGCATCCTTGGTCTCTTTGTGCTTTATGATATTACCACCCAAAACTTTGTCTTCATCAGGCTTTGGAAGAGAAAATCAACTTCTTTAAGTTGAGCAAAATTTAGAGGGTTCTTTGTAGAGTTCTTGTTGAATCTGGTGGTTGGCTTGAGTACCACGAGCTTCAGGTTCCTTGAAGAAGTTTCTCCAACCTTATTCCTCCTTACTGGCTTTTGCTCCATAATGATTGGCTCAACTTTTGTGCTATATTTCACATATAAAAATTTTGTAGTTTTAGAGCCAAACACTTGTTGTATCCTTTCATCAATTCTATTCCATTGCTCTTTCACCTTCATCTCAGCTGCTGCTATCTAGATTAGGTCAATTCCATCAAACTTTCCTTTGATTTGAAGTGTTGGAGAAGTAATGATGGCAGGAACTAGCACTTTAGATATTTGAATTTGTGTAGATGGCTCCCCTTCCTTTTTATTCTCCCCCTTTTTGTTATCATCAAGGAGAGGGGTCAAGCCCTGTGCTTTAGCCAGTTGCATTAGAAGACTTGTCTTAGAATATTGATTTTGAAGAATGGTCACCATAGAGTTCTCAATAAGTTGAGCTCTTTGCTCCAATTTGGCCATCTTCTTTTCAGCATCTGATTCCCTTCTCAGTCTCAATAACAGTTCCTGCATAGTACCAAAGGGCATAACTGCATCCAGTTTCTCAGTAGTGTAGGACTTTAAGTTAGCTATATCCATTTTGAGTTTATCCACACTTAGATTCTGTCTTAATTGTTGTAGCTTCATGAGATGTAGAGAATCTAAGTGTGCTTGGAGAATGGCCTTGGTACCAGCATTGGAAGTTTCCTAAATTGCCTTTTGGATAGCCATGACTTGTTTGACCAAGGATACAGTGAAATGCCCTGGTGTAGACTCTTTTGTCAATGCCCATTCAGGTAACTCTGGAATAGAGCTTAGGCCTTCATCTCCCCATAAGCTCAAGCTTCCATCAAAAGAACCAAAGTCATCATCATTAGAATTTACTCCAAATTCTTCAAATGGCTCTCCAGCTGTAGAAGGCATCATATTGAGAGCAGCTTTATCCCTTTGTAGAGATTCTGAAGTATGTCCTAGGTTTAGAGTCTTTTCTGCCTCCTCACTGCCCTGAATAGCCAATAGTTGATAGGCTGACACAGGATGAGTAAAAGTATCAACATCCTAGGAAATGTAATCAATTTCAGCTCTGTAATGTTACTGAAATTGTCTTCCCTTGTCAGCATCATCCACAATCATTGACTCACTAGCAATGGCTGGATCTACCCTTATATCTCATGTACCTGCTTTTCTCTCAATTTCTCTCTTTTCTTGCATCAGGGGCTCCCCCTGGCTCACACGCCTCATACCCTCACCTTCACCTACTAAGGTGGTACTCCTCTCACTTTCTTTTGACATGCTGGAAGAAATAGCATGCATATTTATACTTTCAAGCTCTCCTTTTTCCTGGGAGCAACCGAGCCTCTCACTCAAGTTTTTACTCCATTCCCTTAGCCCTAGAAGTGATTGTACAATAACCATGTTTTCTACACTTGGAGTTAATTCAGTTGTTTGTGTAGAGACCATCAACGGATAAAGAATATACGTTGAAGCTGAAACTGATGGTATCAACAGATAACTGCTGTTAATCTTATACTTGAAGTACAACCACTTATCAACGAATGAGGGATATCCGTTGAAGAAGAAAAAGAAGTATAAATTGAAAGTGACATAATTATTGAATCTGTGTACATTGATTTTAAATTAAGTGACACAGACTCTTCAACTAAGTCTGAAAGAATTGGCTGATGATCCAACAAATCATCTAAAAGATGATGATCACCAGTACTTGAGTGGGGCTCCTCCCTGAGTTGTAAAGAAGGAAAATCAGGAATTGATGTGAAAATCATGTCCACATCCAGAGATGGTGATGGAGAATTTGGTGGGTGGTGTGTGTCAATTTTGAGAGAATGGGGCTGTAACTCCACATTTGTTGGAGTCACATCAAGCTAAATTTGTGAAGGCATAGATACAAGTGATTGTATCTGTGCCGTGTGTGCACCCAGTGTTGAAAGTAGGGTTTTGACCTTCTTTCTTCTTGTGATGGCTTTTACAGGTGAGTGTGTGGCTTAAGTGTCCCTCCCTCTTTTGTTCGGTGTCCGTGATTGAGGACTATTTTCAATAGCTACACCCTTTTGGGAGGGTGCAACTAGGGATGAGTTTAAATCCTTTTCAACCACCACAGTCTTTTGAGAAACTGTGGCTTGGCTAGCTTGGGTACCACTCACCTCTCCTACCTTATTCTAGGGGTATTCTTTATGTTCACCCATCCCCTCACCACTAACACCCTGTTCACTCCCCTCAGCGTTTATGGTAGTTGTTACAGCTGTTGTCTTTTGAGAGACAACAGATGTGGCTTTCTTTGACTTGGGTTTTGAAATTTTTGGTTTGGTGGCCTTAGTAGGAATCTGTTGGGCCATTGACACAGATCCCATGGCCACACTTGAAGGCAAAGAAATGTTGGGGTTGGAGTAGTAGGAGTTGAAGAAGTATTTACCTTACTTACCTGAGGTGCAGCCATTATTGGTAAGTATACCAATGGCACCTTACTGTTGAGAACCCTTAAAAGGTCTGCAAGGACCCTCTTGTCTTGTACCCTACACTTCAGCTTATTACTCTCATTATTTATGACCAAACCTTCAGCAACATGGTTAGCCAATAACATAAAGAATCTAGCATAATAGATGTTATGAGTTCTATTAGCCTTGTTACCTAACCTAGTACCCAATTCTAGCATAAGATAGTTGCTAAATTATAGTATCTATCAAAAACCAGCATATAGAGCATATTAACAAGAGCTGAAGTTATTGCATCAAAATTACTAATTTTCCCAGAGAAAACCTTGATAAAGGCATCACTGAGAAAACTCCACTCCTTCCTAAGGCATTTTCTCTTAATACTGCCTAAACTAGTAGAATCAAGGGAATAGCCTATGGAATCCAACATGCAAGATACATCATTATCAGTATGTGGTGTCATGGCATTGTTTTCATGTAATTTAAAACATGACTATATATCATCAGAGTTAATAGAGTAATCCTTACCTTTGAGAGAGAAGTAGATGATCATATCAGTGGAGTTGAACTCAGCAGTTGTCCAAATCTCCTCAACTCCCTCACAGTAAATCATTGGTCCCTCCAGCATTGCATAACTCAGTTTGCAGTTCTTGATGAAATCCATCATCTTATGATAATCTGAGTGGGCTTCATTCTTTTTAACCAAAGCTACGAAATTGTTCTTCTCATAGACAAACCCATATTGGGACATTATATTTATTACTGGTGCCATTGTTGTGGGTAGAAGTTGCAGAGAAACGTTGAGAGTTTTGGGAGAGAAAGAGAGTAAAAGCTTTTGAAAATTCAAGAAAGCGTAAAGTGAAAATAAGAATTTAAGGGGACTTTTATACTATCTCAAATTAAAACATAAAGATAATGATTAAATAATATTTTTAAGTAAATTACAGCCGTTTAAGAATTAAAGGAAAACTGTATGTATTCTAAAAACTGCCTTTAATACAAATACATACAACTGTATATATATGTATCAACGGTTAAGAAAATAAAATCAACGGCTGTGATCCACTTGAATCGACTGATGTGACACTTCAACGGATGAGGTAAATGGTCATCCGTTGAAGATTAACACAGTTTTATCCGTTGAAGGATAAAATTTCCAGAAATGTATTTGTCTATCAACCGATAATGAACATCCGTTGATAGAACAACCTTGGCTTTCAACGGATAGAAAATATCCATTGATAAAATAAACTTTACTTAAAGACAACTTTGCTCTTGCAATAAATTCATTTCAGGCTGCATTACAAATTATAATTTGGACATGAATATAAGAAAAATTAAGCATACTTAGCTCACTTACCAATCATGTGAATGTTGATTCATTAAGTGGCTTGGTAAAGATGTCTGCAATTTGTTTTTCACTTGGAACAAAATGAAGTTCCACTGTACCATTCATCACATGTTCCCTTATGAAGTGGTACTTGATGTCAATGTGCTTGGTTCTTGAATGTTGCACTGGATTTTCAGTAATGACAATGGCACTTGTATTGTCACAGAATATTGGAATTTTGTCAACAGTTAGCCCATAGTCAAATAGTTGATTCCTCATCCATAATATCTGTGAACATCAACTACCAGCAACAATGTTCTCAGCCTCAGCTGTTGATGTAGAAACATAATTTTTCTTCTTACTGAACCATGACACAAGCTTATTCCCTAGAAATTGACAGGTGCCAGTTGTACTTTTCCTGTCTATTTTGCAACCTGCATAATATGCATCTGAGTAGCCAATTAGAATAAAACCGGACTCTCTAGGGTACTAAATTCCTAGATTTAGAGTCCCTTTGAGATATCTAAAAATTCTTTTAATAGCAACTAAGTGAGATTCTCTAGGATCAACTTGAAATCTAGCACAAAGACATGTAGCAAACATTATATCAGGTCTACTAGCAGTTAAATATAGAAGTGAACCAACCATGCCTCTATAGCTTATAATGTCCACAGACTTTTCAACCTTATTTAATTCAAGCTTAGTGGCAGTAGCCATGGGAGTTTTTGGAGATGAACATTCCATTAGGTCAAACTTCTTTAAAAGATCATAAATATATTTAGTTTGACTAATGAAAATTCCACCACTAACTTGTTTAACTTGTAAACCAAGAAAATAAGTTAGCTCTCCCATCATGCTCATTTCATCATTTCATATTTACTTTGTATTAAATTAGAAAACTTTTTACAAAGTTTATCCTCTGTAACCAAATATAATATCATCTATATAAATTTGAACAAGTAATGTTGAGCCATTAATATTTCTAAAGAAAAGAGTTTTTCAACAGTACCTCTAGTGAAGTGATTGTCTAGAAGAAATGTTGACAAAGTCTCATACCAGGCTCTAGGTGCTTGCTTTAGTCCATAGAGTGCTTTCAACAGATAATACACATGGTCTGGAAAATTTGGATCTTCAAACCCTGGAGGTTGACTCACTAGGACTTCTTCCTCCAATTCTCCATTCAGAAATGCAATCTTGACATCCATTTGATAGACTTTGAAATTGGCATGGGCTGCATAGGCTTGAAAAATTCGGATGGCTTCAAGTCTTGCAACAAGAGCAAATGTCTCATCAAAATCTATTCCCTCTTGTTGAGAGTAGCCTTTGGCAACTAATCTAGCTTTATTCCTTATGACAATGCCATTTTCATTCATCTTGTTTCTGAATACCCATTTTGTGTCAATAGAACTCTTTTTCATTGGCTTGGGTATCAGCTTTCAAATTTGTTTAGCTCCTCTTGCATAGCTAGAATCCAATCTGGATCCAATAGAGCTTCATCCACTCTCTTAGGCTCCTCCTATGATGGAAAACTACAGTTTAGACATTCATCTTGAGTGACCCATCTAGTTTGTATTTTAGATGTTGCATCACCAATGATCAGTTCAAAGGGGTGATTCTTGGTCCATTTTCCTTTGAGGTGGTAGATTAATTCTAGATGAGGTGGCCTCAGTGTTGTCATGATGTGAGATAGAGTGTTGATTAGTTGAAACTCCCCCTGAGTTGTTGGTCCTTTGCAAGGAACTGAGAGTTCTATCAACTGATGATGTAATTTGATTATCCGTTGATGAACTATGATCAACGGATGCTCCATTATGTACTTCAACGGATGATGCACTTTGTCTTTCAACAGATGCTGCATTACTTCTGTCAACGGATGCTGAGTTATGACTTTCAACCGATGCAGCATTTTGTGCATTATCCAAAGGCAAATTTTGAATCTGTTTTGAAGTGTCTTCTCCATCATTCTCAAAGTTAAGACTCAAAGTTTGGCCTTTTAAACCAACCTGTTCAACATTATGGAAAAAAGGATAAAGATTTTACCTTTATTAATTAGTTATTGCAGCTTAAAATAGACAACCACTTTGACTGCAAGTCCCTCAAGAAGTTCTTGATTATGTTTATTTTTATTTATTTTTCATTGTAGACCAGTACTTGTCTTAATGTTTCTTAGATGTACTGAGTAACAGCAAACTGTAGCTGTAGAGATATTCATGTGCAAACCACAATTGAAGGGGCGCATAAATTTTCACCAGGATTTTTATCTGGTTTCATTCTTAAAGATGTAATACAAATATGCAAGTATAAACTTGTAATTATTTTTGTCCTGTATAGTATAGGGCAGCAGCTGCTACTGCTGCTTCAATGTAAGCAGGCCAATAGCGTCCTACACTTTGGCCGTTTATCCAAATTTGACCTTTGCTCATGCTACTCATATCTAATGCTAATGGATCAGATCCTTGTGGAGCATCAAAAGTAGCCTGCAAAGTTTGAAACAATTGATACAAGAACCTCATTTACCATATACAACAATAAATTTTTCTATTTATGTCAAATTTCGCTGTTATATATAATGATGTGATACACTTACCCTGTACCAGCTTAGGGGTTGCTTCTGAGCTACCGATAATCCTTGTACCCACTCAGCAGAAGTAATTCCATTAAGTGTGTTAAGACTCAAAGTTTGGCCTTTTAAACCAACCTGTTCAACATTATGGAAAAAAGGATAAAGATTTTACCTTTATTAATTAGTTATTGCAGCTTAAAATAGACAACCACTTTGACTGCAAGTCCCTCAAGAAGTTCTTGATTATGTTTATTTTTATTTATTTTTCATTGTAGACCAGTACTTGTCTTAATGTTTCTTAGATGTACTGAGTAACAGCAAACTGTAGCTGTAGAGATATTCATATAGAAAGAGAGTAAAAGCTTTTGAAAATTCAAGAAAGCGTAAAGTGAAAATAAGAATTTAAGGGGACTTTTATACTATCTCAAATTAAAACATAAAGATAATGATTAAATAATATTTTTAAGTAAATTACAGCCGTTTAAGAATTAAAGGAAAACTGTATGTATTCTAAAAACTGCCTTTAATACAAATACATACAACTGTATATATATGTATCAACGGTTAAGAAAATAAAATCAACGGCTGTGATCCACTTGAATCGACTGATGTGACACTTCAACGGATGAGGTAAATGGTCATCCGTTGAAGATTAACACAGTTTTATCCGTTGAAGGATAAAATTTCCAGAAATGTATTTGTCTATCAACCGATAATGAACATCCGTTGATAGAACAACCTTGGCTTTCAACGGATAGAAAATATCCATTGATAAAATAAACTTTACTTAAAGACAACTTTGCTCTTGCAATAAATTCATTTCAGGCTGCATTACAAATTATAATTTGGACATGAATATAAGAAAAATTAAGCATACTTAGCTCACTTACCAATCATGTGAATGTTGATTCATTAAGTGGCTTGGTAAAGATGTCTGCAATTTGTTTTTCACTTGGAACAAAATGAAGTTCCACTGTACCATTCATCACATGTTCCCTTATGAAGTGGTACTTGATGTCAATGTGCTTGGTTCTTGAATGTTGCACTGGATTTTCAGTAATGACAATGGCACTTGTATTGTCACAGAATATTGGAATTTTGTCAACAGTTAGCCCATAGTCAAATAGTTGATTCCTCATCCATAATATCTGTGAACATCAACTACCAGCAACAATGTTCTCAGCCTCAGCTGTTGATGTAGAAACATAATTTTTCTTCTTACTGAACCATGACACAAGCTTATTCCCTAGAAATTGACAGGTGCCAGTTGTACTTTTCCTGTCTATTTTGCAACCTGCATAATATGCATCTGAGTAGCCAATTAGAATAAAACCGGACTCTCTAGGGTACTAAATTCCTAGATTTAGAGTCCCTTTGAGATATCTAAAAATTCTTTTAATAGCAACTAAGTGAGATTCTCTAGGATCAACTTGAAATCTAGCACAAAGACATGTAGCAAACATTATATCAGGTCTACTAGCAGTTAAATATAGAAGTGAACCAACCATGCCTCTATAGCTTATAATGTCCACAGACTTTTCAACCTTATTTAATTCAAGCTTAGTGGCAGTAGCCATGGGAGTTTTTGGAGATGAACATTCCATTAGGTCAAACTTCTTTAAAAGATCATAAATATATTTAGTTTGACTAATGAAAATTCCACCACTAACTTGTTTAACTTGTAAACCAAGAAAATAAGTTAGCTCTCCCATCATGCTCATTTCATCATTTCATATTTACTTTGTATTAAATTAGAAAACTTTTTACAAAGTTTATCCTCTGTAACCAAATATAATATCATCTATATAAATTTGAACAAGTAATGTTGAGCCATTAATATTTCTAAAGAAAAGAGTTTTTCAACAGTACCTCTAGTGAAGTGATTGTCTAGAAGAAATGTTGACAAAGTCTCATACCAGGCTCTAGGTGCTTGCTTTAGTCCATAGAGTGCTTTCAACAGATAATACACATGGTCTGGAAAATTTGGATCTTCAAACCCTGGAGGTTGACTCACTAGGACTTCTTCCTCCAATTCTCCATTCAGAAATGCAATCTTGACATCCATTTGATAGACTTTGAAATTGGCATGGGCTGCATAGGCTTGAAAAATTCGGATGGCTTCAAGTCTTGCAACAAGAGCAAATGTCTCATCAAAATCTATTCCCTCTTGTTGAGAGTAGCCTTTGGCAACTAATCTAGCTTTATTCCTTATGACAATGCCATTTTCATTCATCTTGTTTCTGAATACCCATTTTGTGTCAATAGAACTCTTTTTCATTGGCTTGGGTATCAGCTTTCAAATTTGTTTAGCTCCTCTTGCATAGCTAGAATCCAATCTGGATCCAATAGAGCTTCATCCACTCTCTTAGGCTCCTCCTATGATGGAAAACTACAGTTTAGACATTCATCTTGAGTGACCCATCTAGTTTGTATTTTAGATGTTGCATCACCAATGATCAGTTCAAAGGGGTGATTCTTGGTCCATTTTCCTTTGAGGTGGTAGATTAATTCTAGATGAGGTGGCCTCAGTGTTGTCATGATGTGAGATAGAGTGTTGATTAGTTGAAACTCCCCCTGAGTTGTTGGTCCTTTGCAAGGAACTGAGAGTTCTATCAACTGATGATGTAATTTGATTATCCGTTGATGAACTATGATCAACGGATGCTCCATTATGTACTTCAACGGATGATGCACTTTGTCTTTCAACAGATGCTGCATTACTTCTGTCAACGGATGCTGAGTTATGACTTTCAACCGATGCAGCATTTTGTGCATTATCCAAAGGCAAATTTTGAATCTGTTTTGAAGTGTCTTCTCCATCATTCTCATCTTCACTGTCATCACAATATATCTCAATGTTGTCAAATTTGAGTCCTTCATGATGTCCCTTATCTGTTAGTCCATCAATCTTTTTATCATGAAACACAACATGCACAAATTCCATAACAATGTTGGTTCTTAGATTGTAGACGCTATATGATTTTCCAGCAGAATAACCAACAAATATCCCTTCATCAGCCTTTGCATCAAACTTGCCTTTGTGATCAGGTTGGTTCCTTAGAATGTAGCATTTGCAAGCAAATACATGAAGGAAGTTTAAGGTTGGTTTTCTTCTCTTGAACAATTGATAGGGATTCATGCCTTTTGCCTGATTAATTAGAGAAATATTCTGAGTGTAACATGCACAGTTAACAGCCTCAGCCCAAAAATATGTTGGGAGTTTTGACTCTTCAAGCATTGTTCTTGCAACTTCAATTAGTGATCTGTTCTTCCTTTCCACCACACCATTTTGTCGTGGAGTCCTTGGAGCTGAGAACTCATGCATGATCCCATTCTCTTCACAGAACAACCTCATGGTAGAATTCTTGAACTCAGTTCCATTGTCACTCCTGATATTCCTTACTTTAAAATCTGGATGATTGTTGACTTGCTTGATATGATTGATAATGATTTCACTAGCTTCATTTTTTGAACCAAGAAAATAATCCATGAAAACTTTGAGAAATCATCTACAATCACTAGGCAATATCTTTTCCTTGAAATTGACAATACATTGACTGGTCCAAAAAGATCCTTGTGTAGCAGTTGTAATGGTTCATCAATTGCTGATTCAAGCTTCTTACTGAATGATGCTCTATTTTTCTTTCCTTTCTGACAAGCATCACACAGTCCATCCCTTGAGAATTCCACTAGAGGCATTCCTCTAACTAAGTCCTTTTTCACTAGATCATTCTTTATCTTGAAATTCAAATGGGACAGCTTCTTGTGCCATAGCCAACTTTCATCTTGACTTGCTTTGCTGAAAAGATAAGTGATTTATTCTGCATCTGTAGAGTTGAAGTCAGCCAAGTACACATTTACTTTTCTAACTCCATTTAGAACCACTTTGTTATCCTTCTTGCTGGTAACAACACAGGCTTCAGAATTAAAGGAAACAGTATTCCCTCTGTCACATAGTTGACTGATTCTCAATAGATTGTGTTTGAGACCATCAACTAGTGCAACTTCATCAATGATGACATTTTCCTTTGAAATCAAGCCATATCCCATAGTGAACCCTTTGCTGTCATCTCCAAAGGTTATGCTAGGGCCAGCTCTCTCCTTAAACTCTGTTAGTAGGGTGAAATCTCCTGTCATGTGCCTTGAATAACCACTGTCCAAGTACCAGAGATTCCTTCTTTTTCCCTGCACACAACAAAATCAAATCAAGTTGGTTTTGTTACCCAAGTTTCCTTGGGTCCAGCCTTGTTAGTCTTTTTCCTAGACTTCACACTTCCTGCACCTTTTGACTTAGATAACTTTGAGTCAACCTTGGTCTCAGATGTAGAGGGTTGAAGTGTAGGGTTAGTCACAGAATCATTTAGCACATTTGGTTGAATTTGATAAGGCATGGATTGTGCAAACATGTTACTCCACATAGGCATGTTGTTTGGCATTTGAGGCATACTAAATCTAGCAAAATAAGGATTATTAACATATGGCATATTTATAAAATGTACATGAGGATTTTGTTGAGACAGAACAGGCATGGCATGTAATGGTGACATATACATGTTAGGCATGGAAGGAGTTAAAGGCATGTGAGCATTCTTAACAGATTTACAGGTAGCAGATAGATGATTAACACTACTACAATCCACACAACTTTTCCTAGGGGCATACTTATCAGGTGTGTAATTGTTATGTTTGTTAATCCTTACCTTCTCATTTCTATTGCATTTTCTTTTGATTTTCTTTTTATCCTCAACCAACTTAAGCCTATTCTTTAACTGATCTAAAGTCATGTGTCCTATATTCACCTTACTAGCATCTTTGGATGTGCTACTTGGAAGTTGAACCAAACTTCTTACTGAGATTTTTCAAATTATCCTTTTTAGAATCATTTGCTTATTTCAACTGATGAGCCTTCAACGGATGCTCCTTTTCTTCCTTCAACGGATGACTTTCATTATCCGTTGATTCCACATCCGTTGACAGTCCATCAACCAATTCCATTTCTTTTTTGTTTTTCTTCCAGGCATTCTCACAGAATGATTCAATTCCTTGAACTTTGATAATTTGAGCACTAAGATCCCTAGATGTTTTCCAGGCCTTGATTACCTCTTACTCACGTTCTAGTTTTTTAGAAAGAATTTCTACTTTCTTAACAGACTCTTCTAGTTCACTCTCAACAAATAAGCATTTGAATTTAATCTTTTTAAGCTCAATTACCTTACCCTCTAATATAGCATTCCTATCACTTAAGAACAGATTATTCTCTTTGATTCTCATGTTCTCTTTAATCAGTGATTTAAGAGAAACACGTAAATGATACAATTCAGTAGACATATCATTTATAGCTTAATTGAATTCATCTTTAGAAAGCTGAGAGAGGTCAGTAGTGATTACTTGGTTGCTTATGAACTAGTTTCATTCTCATCAGAATTAGCCATCAGGGTTAAGTTGATATACTCCATATCATCATCTTCATTGGCTCCATCAGTTGCCCAGTCATTTTCCTGAGTAAGAAAAGCCCTTTCCTTTTGTTTGAGCAATTCAAAATATTTTCTTTTGTAATCCACTTGCTCAAATTTTTTCTTTTCAGAAGTTGGCTTTCTCCAGTCACTTGCAAAGTGTCCACTTGTGCCATAGTTATAACACTTGAATTTAGACTTGTCCACCATGTTCTTGTTTGGCTTAGGGGCTCTAGTGTTCTTCTTGAATTTCAAATTTGCAAATCTTCTGGACAGAAAGGCCAGATATTCATCGACATCATCAGAGTCATCTTGACTGGAATTATTTTCAACCTCAGCTGCTTGCTCCTTTCCTTTGCTTGATTCTGATTTTCTTGTGCCAGTTTTGAGACTTGGCATTGCCTTTTCTTCATTCCTGGCTTCAGTTTTCTCATTTTCAGCTACAAGTGTAACTGATCAACCATTTCTCTTTCCCTTCTCCAACAGCTCATCTTGCTCCATCTCAAGTTCATAGGTCTTCAAAATTCCATATAATCTTTCAAGTGTGAAGTCCTTATAATCTTGACAATTCTTTAGTGAAACAGTCATATGCTTCCATTCCTTTGTTAGAGACCTTAGAAATTTTAAGTTGGAATCATTGACTTGGTACACTCTGCCATACAACTTCAATCCATTCAACAGTTTCTAAAATCTATTGAAAGTATCATTCAATGATTCTCTTTCTTCAGAATGAAAGTATTCATATTGTGAATGAGAAGCTGCATTTGTTTTCTCTAACTTGATCACTACCTTCACAGATAAGTTGTACAGTATCCCAAATTTCCTTAGTAGAGAGGCTGTTAATGACATTATCAAACTTATCTTTGTCTATGCCATTAAACAGAATGTTCATGGCCTTCTTGTCATTGTTAACCTTTTCAATATCTTCAGGAGTCCATTCTACTCTTGGCTTGGGAATAGACTGCCCAACAGCAATTATGGCAGTAGCAGCTGTGGCCACTTTATGAGGGATGTGAGGACCATTCTCAATACAGCTTATGTAGCTTTCATCTTGAGAGAGAAGATGTAGATGCATCTACACTTTCCAGTGATGATAATTATCCCTTTCTAGGATTGGAATCTTTACTCCAATATCCTTCTTACTCATGATGTTAGTAGAATAGATCTTTAAACTCTTTGTATGTCAAGAGTTTGCTCTAATACCAATTGTTATTCCCAAGGAACTAACAATGAGATTTACAGAAGGGGGGTTGAATGTAAATCTCAAAACTTTTTAGAGTTTTGAGCAATTTCAAAGGCTAGGTGTATAATGAACAGATGTGTGTAAATTGCTTTAAGCAAGTGCAGGCAGATGTATATTCAAAACACAAATGTAAAGAACACAAAAGCTTTTAAAACTTTTCTCATGAATTTGTTGTTCCACCAAAGATGTGTATTTCAGAAAATCTGTGATACAAAGAATTGTTCACAACAGCTTCATAGTACAAACTAGATGATTTTCTCTCTGAATTTTTCTAAACAGCTCTTGAAAATTCACACTTAATTACTAGCTGCAACTTGGTTTATATATCACCAAGTTTTACAAGTGAAGGTAAAGATAAAATACAATTATAAAATAGTCCTTCACATGTTTTTTCTCTATTTCTCTATCCAATATAATCTAAGATTATCTATGAATCTTTGAATACTTTATTGTTTGCACCAGAATGGAAATGACGCTTTTTATTGATTCCTCCAAGAGGCTACCACATTCCAATTGTCTCTGTCAACCCATGTGCCTCTGTCAGCTTATGAATTGTCACTATCAACTGCTATGGAACTGAGCATCCATTCAAGCTTTCATCCGTTGGTGGCTTTATCCGTTGATGCTCTTATCCGTTGATGCTTTAGCAGTTGAAGCTTTATCCGTTGATGCACTCATCTGTCGATGAATGTTATCCATTGAAGCTTTAGAGACATCCGTTGAGGCTTTGTTTCTCATCCGTTGAAGGCCTTTAATTTACCAGTTTATACTACTTCATTTCTGCAAAATTACAAGGCATGAAATATTTACAATTAGCCCTCCTATTTGCATATCCACTAGTAGTCAACATGACTTATAATTTTCTACAACTTCTAAGAATTATAACTCAATTACAAAGACTAAAATGTGCTACAATACTAAACTTATTTCTAAGTAAAGCTACTCCATCAACGGATAGCCAAAGTGGTCTTATCCGTTGAGGCTACAAACACTAGTTTTCAACTTAAGTGTTTTGTTTAACTTATCATCAAAGTAATACACATATATTCATAACAATATATTTAAATCAATACGGTTGGATCTTTGAAAAATATTTTTAAAATAATCAAAACGGCTATTCAGGATTAAACACTAGTTAGTTGTACTAGTCAAACTGATACTTGACTATTAAAATGATAAAAAAATAATTTTGATATTAAATTTCAGTTACATCACTAATATATATATATATCTATCTAAATCTATATGGTTGGATCATACGAAAATATTTAAAAATTAATCGAATCACCAATTCAGGATTAAACAATAGTTAGTTGTACTAGTGAAACTAATACTTCACTATTAAGATGGCAAACCAAATAAAATTATTTTGATATGAAATTTTAGTTATATCACTAATATATATATATAAATATGTATGGTTGGAATCGAAACACCAATTCAGGTTTAAACACTATTTAACTATACTAGTCTTGACTGTTAAAATGGCAAACAAAATAAAATTATTTTGATATAAAAAATTGATTACATCACTAATATATATATATATATCTATTTAACTCCATACGGTTAGATCGTAGGAAAATATTTTAAAAAATAATCGAAACACCAATTCAGGATCAAACACTAGTTAGTTGTACTAGTCAAACTCATACTTGACTGTTAAAATAGAAAACCAAATAAAATTATTTTGATATGAAATTTTTGTTATATCAGTAATATATATATATATTGAAATCCATACTAATGGATCCTTGAAAAATATTTTTAAAATAATCGAAACGCCAATTCAAGATTAAATACTAGTTATGTGTATTAGTGAAACGGATACTTAACTGTTAAATTGGTAAACCAAATAAAATTATTTTGATATGAAATTTTTGTTATATCACTAATATATATATCTATTTTAATCGATACTGTTGGATCGTAGGAAAATATTTTAAAAATAATCGAAACACCAATTCAGGTAGTTGTACCAGTCAAACTAAAATTTACTGTTAAAATGGTAAACTAAGTAAAATTATTATGATATGAAATTTTGGTTATATCACTAATATATATATATATATCTATTTAAATCCATACAGTTGGATCATAGGAAAATATTTTAAAAATAATCAAAACACCAATTCAACATTAAACATTAGTTAGTTGTACTACTCAAACTCATACTCGACTGTTAAATACTAAAACATCCATACATGACTTAACACTAGTAGGTATTACTAGCCAATTGTGAAAATAACAAATAAAATATATTAATTTTTTTCTGAAAAATTAATTTATTTGATTTGCTATTTTTGAATCAATATTTTTGAACAATCGAACCGGACAAATATATATTGTGTGTATATTTGCTATGGAGACTTTCGTAAATAAATAAATTTATTTGATGAAAGATTTTTTAAGTCAACTAGCATATTGGCTTGTATTACTAACTTATGCATATTTCTATATTGGAGTGTTAACTTTTTGTAAAATATTTCTCTGTGATCCAACTTTACCAATATTAACCTACCGAAGTTAAATTATATTAATTTTAGTTATATGAAAAATTAATAAAATTTTTGAAAAACATATAGCATGACAAGAATAGAAAAATATAATAATAGTACTACTACAGACAATATATTTATATGTATATGTCAATCTTTATATTTTTAAGTGAAATTCAATAAAAAATGGAAATGATTAAATATTTAGTTCGAGATTTAAATAGTCAAATAGTGGTGTGACTAGTACTCCTACATAGTATTTGTTCATTAGCATTTAATTTTTTTAAAATATTACAGCAATCTAACTGTATAGGTTTTAAAATTTTATATGTTTGAGCGATATTCTGAAAAATTAAGAAAAAATAATTTCCTATTATTTGAGATTATAATAATTAACTAGTGATTTGACTAGTTATTCTAAATTTTGTGTATAAATGTAATGAAAACTTAGTAAAATATTATTTGAGTGACAAAGATAATATTTATTTTATAAAATTAAAATTTACTATAAATAATTATTAAAGCCAAGAAGTATTAACAAGAACAATATTTTGGTATTGATGCTCAAATGATGTGCACATGCAATGTTAAGCTATCTTACTAGAAAACAAGAGAGCACACAGATCGTCACCATAAAATTTATTACAACCCTTCATTAATAAAGTAACCAGACATATGAACCGACCAGACTTGAGCAATTGAATCACGGACCACCCATATCTCTATTTCATACTTTCTCACTCCAATCTCCCACATATTTTTCTCACATATCTTCCTCCATTCCTCTCTTTTACTCCTTGCAACGAATATTTTCCCAGGTCATAACTCCAACAAATTTATACATCCATATCAATATTTATCACACATACCCACAAATACATGTACATCTCCACTTATAACCCCAATTCTCAACACATACACAAATAACATGCATATATAAGAGGGCTTCCCAAGCAAGCTAATGGCATTGGCATAAAAGAACACCTAGAAGAACTAGAGGAAGAGAAGAAGAGATCGAAGGCCTTTATTTGTTGTAGCTTTGTAATATTTGTCTCAGTTAAAACCAAAAAATATAATCCAATTCTGTGACAAATTGTACTCTAATTCAATTTAAGATTGCGTTTGGAAATGCGAATTTCATTTCAAATAGTTCAATTCAAATTTAGGAATTCAATTCAGGATTTTCAAATTCATATATTCTGTTTGGTAAGTATAATAATTTCAAATTCTGGATTTCAAATTCCTATAGTGTTTGGCACCGACTATAATTCATTTGAAAATTCAATTTATCAATACATCAAAAATTACTTGAAATACAATTTCAAAAAAATCACTTAAAATACATTTCAAATACATAATGTACACATTTTTACCAACCCTTTTCGAAGCCAAATCTAACCCCCGGCCTTTTTCAATGCCAATTATACGCCACCCTTGTCCAAGCCCTTCTTTTCCTCGGTCAAAAACTTATCTAGACCAAATGGATCAGCTTATTCTGGTTCCTTCGCAAAATTGAACATGCATGTCATTTGGGTCGGTCTCAGATGTACGAGTTATGACTTATCAGGTTTGAATCTATGAATTCTGTTATCTTGTCTAGTTGCTTGTCTGCACCGCCATATGTATAAGCATCCACATCTTCCTTTGGCATGTAAAGAGTAGAAAGAGTATTATGGACAGTAATCATCTATCAAACATATAAATACATAAACAGATAACAAACAATAAGAAGCTACAATGATTCAAATAAAAGTGATAAAAAATGCAGGAAAAAGCTTAAGTATTAAAACTTTGTAACAATTACAATCATCAATCATTCAATTTTTTTTTAGCAAAATGGGATAATGGTTTAACATGGTATTTTCTATCCGTGAAGGGTCAACCATTCTTGACAATACATCAATATCATGTAGCTCAAATCATTCAAAGAAAACTAGAGTCTGCGTACTAATTTGAAAACTGAAAGGTTCACTGAGAAAGTTGATATAAAGAAATAAGCACTAACCATGGCAGGAAAATCTACAAAGTTGAACTAAACACTATTCACATGGCTGTGTATTGTTTGTGGTAATTTGGCATCTTTTAAGAACATCTATTTATGTGGACATAAGTGAATGGAATTTCCGAAACAATCAACAACAAAAAAATTATCAAAATAAAAAACTAATTCCAACTAGAATCCACAAAAACTATCCTAAATTGATAATTCAACCTCAATAAAGAAATAATAAAAACTAATTAAAGCTTCGTATAAAATATTGAATCAATTAGCTATTATATTGTATATATTCATACAAATAAATTCATACCTAGCAGTGGAGTTATCAGAAATGGAAGGGCAAACGAGAGGAATTGAGTAGACAAAGAGAGGGAGGAGGAGAGAGCAGAGAGATAGATTGAATCGAGAAAAGAATGGGAGAGAGAGAGGCGGGGAGAGGGGGAGAGAGAGAGAGAGCTGACCTGAGAAAGAGAAAGAGGGGGGAGAAGGCAGGTTGGAGATTTTAATTTCAAATGACACCTTTAAAAATGGTATTCCAAATTCTAGTAAATGGGCTTTGTTTTAAATGGCTAGGATTTGGCTCAAATCCAAATCCAAATTCTTAATTTATCCAAACAAGAAATTTAATCGAAATTCAGCATTTCAAATGAAATGCTCCTATCCAAACAGGCCATAAGTGAATTCGGTTTGTTAGGAATTACAAGTAGATTTGTTTAACATACATTAATGAGTAGATTATAGCATTACATCTAATGCACTAATACACATTTTTAATACACTAATACTTTTTCCTTTACTAACATATATAGCATAATAAATTCGGCCAATAATAGTTAGTTATAGTGGTTAAATTGGATTTGTAAATCCATTAAAATTGGTAAGTTTAAAATTCATGGGCTATAAATTCCAAAGTTAAGTGTAATTTAACAGATGAGAATTTTAATTTTGCAAGCTTTTCTAAAATATGATGTTTTTTCCGTCGGAAGTTACTAACTTACGACGTATAGTTGCATCGTAAATTTATATTTTATTTCATTAAAAGTGGGTCCCGTAAAGTAACATCCAACATTTTCCTCCGTCGTAAGTACATAACTTCCGACATAATTTTTTGTCGTATGTTGATAACATAAGATGATAATTTTCCGTCGTAAGGTCATTTATTATTTTATAGAAAATGTGGGCCCATGGTTACTAACTTGTGACAAAATTTTATTTTGTGACGAAAAATTGAACTTACTACTCGAGCAAAAATGACAAAAAAATTTCTTCGTAAATGCCTCAATTACGACAATTCCAGTTCAAAAAAACCGTCATAAATGGCACGATTTCTTGTAGTGGCCTAGAAAACTTATAAAAAAGGCTAATAAAATCAACTTGATTTGATTTTATTGTGTGTAGGGAAACAGAAAGAATCTTTGATATTTGGATAGTGGGTGCTCAAGGCACATGACTGGAGATTCTACCCTGCTCATTGAGTTCAAGGAGAGAGATGGCCCATGTATCACTTTTGGAGAGGACAACAATGGTTATACTATGGCATATGGCTTGATTTTAAAGGATAATATAATCATTGAAGAAGTTGCCCTCGTGGATGGACTCAAGCATAATTTGTTGATTATCAACCAGCTTTGTGACAAGGGAAACTCAGTAAGATTTAATTTTGATTCCTGTGTTGTGACCAACAAGAGAAGCAACAAAGTGGTTCTCACAAGAGTGAGAAAAGGGAATGTGTACTTAGCTGGTTTCAACTCATCAAATGCAGAATTTGTCACTTGTCTATTCAGCAAGGCAAGTCAAGATGAAAGTTGGCTATGACACAAGAAGCTGTCTCACCTTAACTTCAAGACTATGAATTAGCTAGTAAGGAAAGATTTGGAAAGCAAATCAAGGCATCATTCAGAAAGAAGCTTGATTCAACAATTCAAGAACCTTTACAACTATTGCACATGGACTTATTTGGACCAGTCAATATATTATCCATCTTAAGGAAAAGATACCGCCTACCAATTATGGATGATTTCTCAAAGTTCTCTTGGACATATTTTCTAAAATCCAAAGATGAAGCTAGTGAAATCATCATCAATTATATAAAGCAACTCAACAATCATCCTAATTTTAAAGTAAGGAGAATTAGGAGTGACAATAGAACTGAGTTCAAGAATTCTATGATTAGATCATTTTGTGAAGAGAATGGGATCATGCATGAATTCCCCATATCAAGAACTCCACAATAAAATGGTGTGGTGGAAAGGAAAAACAGATCTCTTATTGAAGCTGCAAGAATAATGCTAGAAGAATCAAAGTTACCAACATATTTTTGGGCTGAAGCTGTAAATACTGCAAGCTAAACTCATAATATTTCTTTCATTAATCAAGCAAGATGCATGACACCCTACCAATTGTTCAAGAATAAGAAGCCAACACTAAAAATTTTTCATGTCTTTGGCTGCAAATATTATATCTAAAGAAATCAAACTGATCAGCATGGGAAGTTTGATGCCAAAGCAGATGAAGGCATTTTTGTTGGATATGTAGTTAGAAATGCATATAGAGTCTACAATCTCAGGACCAACATTGTTATGGAATCTGTACATGTTGTGTTTGATGATAAAAAGATTGAATACTGCAAGATGGAGATTTCCATGAAAGCCTCAAATTTTATAATGTTGATATGATTTGTGATGATATTGATGATGAAGGTGATCAAGAACCAATTTCTAAGGACAATGCAGGAAAATCTACAACTAATGAAGCACACAATTCAACATCCGTCGAAAGACCAAGTGCATCATCCGTTAAAAGACAATCTGCATCATTCGTCAAAAGGTAAAACTCAACATCCGTTGAACCATCGATAGAAATTGAGGGCCAATACAGATCACCATCAGAAAGGACACCAACTACAAGTCAAAGATCCACAAACTCAAGGGGGAGTTTCTTCTAATTAAAACTCTGTCACACATCAAGATAACAATGAGGCCTCTTCATATAGAGGTAATCTACCACAACAGAGAAAATGGACTAGAGATCACCCATTTGAACTGATCATTTGTGATGCATCTTCAAGAGTACAGACAAGAAAAGCAACTCAAGAGGAATGTCTATATAGCAGCTTTCTATCTCAGGAAGAGCCTAAAAAGGTAGAGGAAGCTCTGTTGGATCCTGATTGGGTTTTAGCTATGCAGGTGGAGCTAAACCAATTTGAAAGGAATAAAGTTTGGAAGCTGGTACCCAAGCCTAAAGGAAAGAATCCTATTGACACTAAGTGGGTATTCAGAAGCAAGATGGATGAAAATGACATAGTAGTCAGGAACAGAGCTAGATTGGTTGCTAAGGGATAATGTCAACAAGAAGGAATTAATTTTGATGAAACGTTTGCTCCTGTTGTAAGACTTGAAACCATCAGAATCTTCTTTGCTTATGCAGCCCATGCCAATTTCGAGGTTTATCAAATGGATGTCAAAAGTGCTTCTCTAAATGGAGACTTGGAAGAGGAAGTCTATATCAGTCAGCCTCCTGGTTTTGAAGATCCAAATTTTCCAAAATATGTCTACTACCTCTTGAAAGCACTTTATGGATTGAAGCAAGCACCTAGAGCCTGGTACGATACTTTATCAAAGTTTCTCTTAGAAAATCACTTCACAAGAGGTACTGTTGACAAAATCCTATTCTTTAGAAATGGTAATGGCTCTAGTATACTTGTTCAAATTTATGTAGATGATATTATATTTGGTTCTACAGATGAAAAAGTTTGTAAAAAGTTTGCCAAACTAATGCAAAGTAAATATGAAATGAGCATGATGGGAGAACTAACATATCTTCTTGGTTTACAAGTAAAGCAAGTTAGTGATGAAATATTCATTAGTCAAACCAAATACATTTATGATCGTTTGAAGAAGTATGACTTAATAGATTACACATCTGCAAAAACCCCCATGGCCACTGTAACTAAACTTGAATTAAACACTACTAAAAAGTCTGTGAATATTTCAAGTTATAGAGGCATGTTTGGCTCACTTTTATATTAACAGCCAGTAGGCCAGATATAATGTTTGCTACATGTCTTTGTGCTAGATTTCAGGCTGATCCTAGAGAATCTCATTTAATAGCTATTAAGAGAATTTTTAGATATCTCAAAGGAACACCAAAACTTGGCATTTGGTATCCTAGAGATTCTGGTTTTGATTTAATTGATAGAAAGAGTACAACAGGAACCTGTCAATTTCTAGGAAATAAGCTAGTATCCTAGTTCAGTAAAAAGCAAAACTCAGTTTCTACTTCTACAGCTGAAGCTGAATATATTGCTGCTTGTAGTTGTTGTGCTCAGATTTTATGGATGAAAAATCAACTGTTGGACTATGGTCTACAGGTGACAACAAAAGTGCCATTGCAATTACTGAAAATCCAGTAGAGCATTCAAGGATCAAGCACAATGACATCAAGTACCACTTTATTAGAGAGCATGTTATGAATGGTATTGTTGAACATCATTTTATTCCAAGTGAGAAGCAGCTTGCAAACATCTTTACCAAGCCACTTGATGAATCCACCCTCACTAGGTTGGTAAGTGAGTAAGGTATGCTTAATTACTCTTAATCTATATTGTTGTCTAAGCAAATTGCAATTCAGCCAGACTCAAAGTTGATATTTCCCGTCAAAGATAAAATTTGAGCTTAATCAAAATTTATATCTCGACGGATATTCATTATCCGTTCAAAATGAACATCCTTTGTATTTTATTATCCGTAAAAATATCAATTATCACTCTGGGTACTTTTATCATTATCCGTCAAATTGCACTCAATCTTAGCCGTTAATTTTAAGCATCATCCGTCAAATTTACTTACATCCTGTATGAATATTTCAACGGATAATCTTAGAATTTTGACAGTTTTCTTTATTTTTGAAACAGCTATTTTGGACTAATTTGATTGATTATTTTATTTACTTCTTAATTTTTGACAGTTTATTTTTGAGTAAGTATAAAAGCTAGTTTCATTTGTATTTTTCACTTTTATCTTCTCAAGCAATTTCTCTACGTCTCTTCTTCCCAAAGCAAATACTCTCTTTCTGCAACTAACTCCAACCACAGAAATGGCACCGGTAGTCAAAATCATGTCCTCAACTGGGTTTTTTATGAAAAGAACAACTTTGTGGCTCTGGTGAACAAGCAAATTTCAGTATACGAAGATTATCACAGGATGATGAACTTCATACTGAACTGTAAATTGAGTTATGCCATGCTTGAATCTCCAACCATCTACTGCAAAGTTGTCGTGAAAATTTGGACTACAACAATGTTCAACTCTAAGGATAAAACTATTACCTCTCAAAGGTAATGAACACTGTATTAATTATGATGCTATTGAGAAATGCTCTAAATTGCCTGAAAATAACACACTTGCCTCATAAATAGACACTGGTATGAGTAATATGCTAGTTTCTATGGGCTATGCTCTTGATACCACTAAATTAGGTGATGTTAGGAGATTGGGTCTTAGAAAAGAATTGAGTTTTCCAAGTGACTCATTTATCAAATTGTTTTCTAGCAAAATTAGCAATTTTGATGTTGTATTTTACTCACTTGTTCACATGCTTTACATGCTTCTTACTGATAAGTACTTCAATTTAAGCACTTCTGTTATGTATGAGTTAGGGAGTAAATTTAGGGATATTAAGAAGAGGTCTATGAATATTTATTATGCTAGATTCTTCATGATGATAGCTAATTTTGTTTCTGAGAACCTCTCAATTGACAACCCAACAAACAAGTTAGCTTGTTGGGTCCAAGAGAGAAGAGTTATTCCTTATCTAAATAGGACAAATCACCACAAGGATGTTCCCTTTGTGTACATGCCAATCATGGAACATCCTCAGGTAAGTGAGTTAAATATTTATGTCCCTACTTCTTCCCAAACTATTACTTCTTTGTAATTAAATATGGCTATGGCACTTGTGACAGTGACCAAACAGGAGCCTACCCAAGCCATCAAACCAACAGTTTCCAAATCCAAGTCAAAGAAAGCCCCCTATAGTTTCTTTCAAAAGAAAATAGTTATAAAATCCACTAAAAGCGAAGAGGGTAGTGTGAAGGGAAGTGAGACTGGTGAGGGATAGGTTGAATATCAAAGAAACCCTAAAAATAAGGTTGGAGAGGTGAGTGCATCCCAGCCTAGCCACACTAGAGTTTTCCAACAAACTGTAGTGCTTAACAAGGAAATAAGCTCACTGCTAGTTGTATCCTCCCAAAAAGATGCGACTATTGAACAAATCTCTCAGCCAAGAGCACAAGCCAAGAGGGTTAGGGACATAAGCTCACCCCAAACTTATGTCAGAAAGAAGAAGTCAAAAACCATTGGGGATACACACGGTGCACACCCTATGCCTACTACAGTCAAAGACTCAGTTCATGCACCTTCTCAAAATCAGATTGATGTAGCTCCAACAAATGTGGAGTCATTTCCAAAATCTTTAGTTATAGAAGCACCTCACACTTAAAACTCACCCACAAATTCTCTAGATGTGGACATGATTCAAACATCAATTCATGAGTCTCCATCTTTAACTCTCATGGAGAAGCCAAAATCTCAAGCAAATGAGCATCGTCCTTTAGATGATTTGTTGGCTCACTTGCTATTCCTTTCTGATTCTACTGAGAATACTGTGTAAAATCTCAAATCAATCACTACAGATTCAACAGTATTTTCTACTCCAAACTCTGTCATTTCTACTATCTCGACAAATATTTTTCATATGTCTACTAGTGACTATATATCGACGGATGTTCTTAACAGCAGTCATCCGTTGAAACTTTCAACTACTATTTCGACAGATGTTTCTCATTCATTGAATATCACTGCACCACTCTAAATTTTAACTACAGTAACAAGTGCAGATGATCTAGTGGTTGGACAATCACTCTTAGGATTGAGGGAAGGGAGTGAACAGAGTGAGAGACTGAGTTGTTCTCAGGCAAAAGGAGAGGAAATGAGTGAATCTCTGCAAGCTATTTCATCCAGCTTGGAAAATGTCAGTGAGTGGAGTCCCACCATAGTAGGTGAAGGTGAGGGTGTGATGGCGGGAAGTCAAGGGGAGTCTTTGATGCAAAAATAGAGGGAAAATAAGAGAAAAGCAGGTACAGGAGAAATAAGGATGAAGACCATTACTTGTGAGTCAATAAATGTCAGTGATGCAGAAAAAGAGAAACTGTTTAAACAAGAATATCAAGCTGTGATAGATTCTATCTCTTTAGATGCTAAAATATTTACTCATCCTGTTCCAGCATATCAAATTCTGGATCGACAGGACAATGAGGAGGCTGAGAAGATACTTAACTTGGTGCACACTACTAGCTGTATGTAAAGGGCTAAGGATGCCATCACAGCCATGCCACCCACAGCTGGTGATGATGTTGATTATAAAACTGGTGATTCTGAGGATATATTTCGACATGAAAATGATGATGAAGGAGAGTTCATGGATATAGAGGAGAAGCAGGCCCTAGCTCAAGGTCATACATTTCATCTTGGGTGTTTTCTAAAGCATGTGATGAGTACAATTTCAAATCCACTCTTTCTCACATCATTCAGCAAACTCACACAGTTCTTCAAACTACTACAAATGCCAACACAAAGAGACTTCTATAAGCAAATCTGAACTCTCTCCAACTACATCAAATTTAATCTCTCAAACAAAATTTGGATGTCACTGAGTTGAAGATAGAAATTGATCAAGTCAAGAAGAATGTCGATTGGATGCTAAGTTTCCTAACACAACCATGCTAGACATCAATTGCCAACTTAGTAAAAATTCTGATCTTACGAGCAAGCTGGATTCCTTAGACAAAAGGCTCAAAACCCTAGAAACATCAATTACTAAAATTCATCTATATCAAGCCCAACAAACTCTGCTACTTCAGAAACTGGTCGCTGCACAAACTTCAACCTCCACTCAACTTGATGCTAACAAAAAGGGGGAGAAAGACTCAATTGTTTCAGTTAGCTAGGGGGAGTCAACAAGTGAGGGGGAGAAAGTGCTCAATATATAAGTTAGCAAGGTGATTATTCTAGCAATTGCTTTCACTAAGCCACCAGCCTTGGACAATATTGATATAATCAAGATAGCAGTTTCTAAGTTGGAATCAAATGAAAAACTTAAAAAGCTTGATGTTGCAGTAGTTGAGCAAGAATCGGATGCAAAATGGAAGAAGCTTGATGAAAATATCAAGAAGAAATTTCGTCCAATTGAGAAACAAGACAAGGTCGTTTCTCACTTCTGCCAATTGAGACAAATTTTAACAAATGAAATGAGCCTAGGGAACATGGAAAGGGTCAACCCTCATCAATCAAGTCTCGAAAGGCCAGTGTGATCTTTCAACCAAAAAGGAATTATCCAAAAATTCAGACAAAAATCTAATGGACCTATCTTACGAAACCCCTAGGCCAGATGAAAAGAAGCTGCTTGCAAGGTCTATTTCCTTATCCAAGGATCCCAGAGACACAGTGTCAAAGAAAAGAATTACTAAGATCTACAATGATGGTAAACTAATCGGTATAGTGGCTGGACATCCACAGTTTACAGAGTCTAAGAAAGAAGAAAAGGTGAGGCTTAAATAACAAAAAAAGCAAGCTGCTTTAGAAGCCAAGAACCTAGCGAAGAAGCCTACAACCACAGTAGTTACATTGCCTGCTGTGACAACTGAAAATCTGGATGAAGGAAAAAAGGAGGAACCAAAGCAGACAAAGAGGAAGTTTAGATATATAATCCATACAAAGAGGAAGATAGATTTCAATGATGATAAGGAAGACTACATGCCAACCAAATCTACAACTTCAAGTCAATCAGCCATACCTACTGTGAGGGGGGCTAAATTCAAGGTTGATCCTAACGTCCCCTTTCATGGTGAACCTATTATTCCTAAGGATGAACCTATAGATTGGGACAACTTGCCTCTTCTTAATCTAAATCTTCCAATCTTTGCCAAACAAAGGAAGACAAAGGAAAGAGTAGTCAAAATAGTCAAGCCTGTCAAGTTTAAATCAAGCAAGTGGCCAAACCCAATCCTAATGTCAACAAGGGAGATCAACTCTACATATGTGACATCAAAAAAATTTCAGACATAAACCTCTATCTGGATGAGCTAGAAGAAGTCAGATCTATTGATTCCTACAAGCACCTTCCAGAGAGACTAGTCTTCAAGTACAAGGGTGGTAAAGAAATTACATGGCCACTTCACATAATTCTCAATTAAGGTTATTCCACTTTGGTGACCATCTTCTATGAAATTAAGAAAAACTTTAGATTTAATATAGTTTCCAAGAAAATGATAAGAAACAAGATTGAGGAGATAAGGAATAGCTGGAGAGGACCAACTGCACTCCCAAGAGTATTGACAATTCCTTTCACTAGAGATAGGGTACATTTGAGGCCATACTGGATTATGGAGTTCAAGGATGAAAAATACATTATAAGATTCTTCAGATTGGAAGACCATCCAAAGATTGCAAGCAATGAAACTCTCAAGAAGATGCAAGAAAAGATGGATCTAACAAATTCAGATGAATCAGAATGTTTCAGACAACTCCAATATCAGATTAAAGAGAATGATGTGAAGCTGGGAAATAAATCAAGGAAATGATCTAAAATTGCTCAGTGTAGAGGGACACCTTGAAAATGACCTGTAAGACACTCTATTAATTTTTCTTTATGAGATTTTTCAATAAACTGCAGCACTTGTAAATTTTAATCCACTTTATTTTATTATGTATTCATAGAGTATTTTGTTATGATCATGTTTCTTTTAATTTATGGCTACAATTCTAGTAGACAGAAATTGGGGGAGATTGTTAGGAATATATTATGTACTTGATGATAACTTTAACAAAACACTTAGTAGATTTTATTTAAGTGAAATTATAGCTTTAAACGGATGATCAGTTCAACATCCGTTGAAAGAGTAGCTTATGTAATATAACGCCCCAAATCCGGGGTCAGGAATCTGGGTTGTCATGCCATCCATCAATCATGTGCAACCTGTATTGATTCGATAATCCAAGAGACCCCAATATCACACCTATAGCCTTAGAAACGACCTACACCAAGTATCATATATTATTAAAACTCAAATGTACTTTAAAGGATCTCAAATAATTATTCATAACCTCTACATGAAGTTACAATAATTATGACTGATATCTTATACATATCTGATACTCTGGCCCACCTGAGACAAAGATGCCACGGATTCTCCCATGACTACAAGCGACTAAGTCCCACACCGATACACTGGTTATCTGTTGTGTTGTGATATTTAAAAGAAAGCAAGAGTGAGCAATAATGCTCAGCCATAATAATATACAGTATGAAAAGACTATATGAGAAATTCAAGTATAATTCCATATTGGAAAAATATGTTTATTTAAAATATTTTTCCTCGGTAATTCACACCTTCTTTCAAAAATAATTCTTTTATTATCCTGCCAATACCTTAATGATAACCCAACACCTAGGCTTGGGTTACAGTATTGCATCATAATTCCAATTGGAAAAATATGACCTTCATCGGATCCCCCGAGATACGATGATCAGTCGTATAACGGTATACTTTTCTACATATAGATGGATGACTTCCATACGCCCGGTGTTCGCCCTAGCCGCATTTGGGCTATATATGCTTCCCCATTCATCCCGGGTATATTTTGTATACTTCGTATGTCCCTCAGTACACATGGTACCTCCTCATACGGAAAATTTATATATCAGTCTCCCCAGTCCACGAAGTACTGGATCTCTACCCCTCATATGTCCATTTAAGAATCCTATCATATACTTGGAATCATCGAACTATATCAAAGTTCCCCAACCATTTTTCTTGTTGATAGGCAAAGCTCGTCTCATATGTGTGTATATATATATGTACTTCCAAGAATTTTGGGAGGAAGTACTAAGGATGTGAGTTGACTGTTGTTAACAGATAAGTAAATAAGAGGGAGTTTCTTTTGTAACTGTATTTAGGATAAGTCGATATAATATTTTTCGATGATTTGAAAGTATTCATATAATATTCCTCAACTAATTTATGTTGAAATAATTAAAATAATCTTTAATAATATACTTAATTGAGTTTGAAATAATAATCGTTGTAGAATACTCCTCTTATATTAAATGAATATCTGAAATAATATTCATTATTCGAATAAAAAATATAGTTGATGGAATATTATTTTTGAAATTATTTTAACTAAATTCGAGGTATTTTAATATTTCGCAAGTGAACTTCAAGTCCCTTGGACCAAAACAAGTACGGACTTTTAATCGTCCAAAATATCTCCGGGATGATTTCCAAGTTTATACATTATAAAAACTGACCGAGTCTCGGAATACTTCCGGGTTTTCATCAAATTATAGTGACCTGATCCTCGATCTAAAATACATACGCCACGCTACTCGCTAGCGTTAACATTCTTAAAATATACTCCTCCGGAATACTTCCAGATTTTTATAAACTTACACCGACCGACTCTCGGTCAAAATATAACATTTCAAACTCGGTATGAACATATACCCAAAATTAACAACAATTGAGTAATATAATTATCTCAAACTTTGTAAAACAGTTTAAAGCAATCTCATGCATACATCACAGTTTTGTAAAACATTCACAACACAACAATTCAAAACACAGTTCTGTAAGTTTATAAAAATGTTAGCAATTCCTTAAGAACTGTTGTGATTTCCAACGGTTTTCTAATCACGCGGTCTCGGTTCCGATATTTTTATAATATTGAAAAATTCTTATTCTCATTTGAAATTTTGATAGCAATTAAGAAACTCTATTTACTACTCTCTGTAACAATTTCATGATTTATGAATATTATTAATTCTATCATTTCTATTCCCAAAGTTTGTAATTCGTAGCAGTTTTTGTCGCATAAATCATTTTTACAAAAATGGTCATAACTTTTGATCCGTAAATTGGAATCAAGAGATTCAAGAACCTAAACGATTCTTATAATATTGTCTATCAATAATCAAATGTTACTTTTAATAAACTACAGTTTATACACTCAGGAACTTCTGCATAACTTAATGTTGAGTTTTTTTCGTTTTAGCGAGGTTACGATTACGATCCGAGTTTCGTTTACGTATTAAATCATTATACCACCACTAACAATCATTAAATCATCATCCCAACAATAACTCATCTCAAGAATATCATGTTCTTCAGGAAACAATCATCAACCTTAGAACTAATTAACTAAACATCAAGATTACAACAAATCAACCGCTAAAACTATGTTTATAACTAGGATTTCAAAGGTCCTTGAAACTTAAACCTTAAATAAAGAGTGGTCAAAGATTTATACCTTTCTTGAAATCTTGAGATTTGTTCTTGATGATGGTGGAGTCTTGGGAATGCTTGGTTGGGTTTTTGGAACCTAAATCAACCATTAAAATTATTAAACCAAAGAAAAGTTACTATTCTTACTAATCATTATCACTTTTCTTGATTTTATTTAACCCATCAAAACTTACTAAAATGATCTCAAAAATTTATCTTACCTTAGTTTAGGATGTACGAATCTTCAGAATTAATGGTGGATTTTTTCCATGTCTAGAACTTAGAGTTTTGAAATTGATTTCCTTGCTTTTCTTGCTTTAGGCCGAATTGGACGAAGAAATGGGGAGAAAGAGTTTTTCTTGCTTCTTGGAATGCTTCTTGTGTAATATTTATGTTATATGATTTGTATATATTCTAATACTAGTGAATCTAGGGATATCTTATTACATATCTTGCTAGCTTCCTAGGCTTCCAAGCTAATCTATTTAGTTTAGGTTTTAGTCTTACTATTCCTAGCTTGTAGGTCATCATGCTATCTAGTTTATATTACTATTTGATAACCTAACCATGGTTAGTTTCTTACCATAGTTAGTTAGTTTACTTATCTTGGTTCGATACGTTTATTTATTCATTTACGCGTTCGCTCGATCGCTTATTCATTTTCATAATAAATTCTCGTAAACGGTTCGTGATGTAAATCCTTTCTTATACATTCTTTATATTTTGAAGTATCGTACTTGGATTTGAATTTGTAGGATTTTAAATTTGTAATTATATTATGATTCTCAGTAATCCTTGATAGTTCATAGATACGGTTATTTTTCAAACATTGTTTACTTCGAAAACTAATAGTGTTTACATACACTCATTTGGTACGCATAATCACAATATCAACTCGGAATCTTAAATTAAAAACTAATAGTCTTTTTTTTATTAAACCACAAGGTTACTATTCATAAAGGTCTTTTACCGATGTCAGAAATATGGGTGGGGATACGTTTCTCATATGACCACCTCGAGTTCTCACCTTGACTTCGCAGTATTGGATCTCTTCATAAAATTTCCATTCATCCGTCAAATATATTTTCGGGTACTCATTCTTGTAGACCTATGACCTCTATAAATTACTCCACATACACTAAGTCTAGCTGCATGTTTATTAGCTCATTTTCAATCATATGTTCGACATTGACGGTTAAATTTCCTAGCCTCGATTCGTGGTACTCGTTATAAACTGGTGACCGTCCGACGATGGTGCTTATTTATAATCCAACTTTCTTAGTCCATTAAATATTTCAACTGGTCCAATAAACCTTGGGTTCAACATTTCTTTCCCCTTAGAATCTCATCACACCCTCCCCGGGAGGCACTTTCAACAATACTTGGTCTGTTACTTCGTTTTTCTGTCTTTATAATTTTGGTCCGTATATCTTTATTGTTCATTCTGGGCTGCTACAAGCCATGCTCTAAAAAGTTCTAGGAATTTCTTTGGTCTTTTGACTCAACTATGGTCCAAGTATCCCCTGCTTACCAACTTCTTACCAATCCTAAGGGAGAATAATTCTTTCTTCCGTACAACGCTTTGTAGACGTTCCAATGGCCGCATGATAACTCCTTATTGTCGGTAATTCGACTAACATTAACTGGTCACTTCATTTTTCTTTAAAAATCTATAATATGGACGATTAGCGCATCTTCTAGTGTTTGGAATGGTCCTTCAACTTATTCATTTTCCCTCCATCACTCTTAGTAGTGCTAGAGTTTTGTTCCTTCACGTTTGCTCAATCCGGCGCATCATCTCTATCAACTATTTTATGTAAGAAGTTGTCATTGTATTTCTTCACGCTCGTCTCCTGTTTCACACTTGGTGTCAGATTTAACATTTCTTCCTCTAGTAATGTAAGGCACATCGTCATCTTGTTGCCATCTTAAGGAAGCACCATTTCATATGCAATTGATTGACATGTTTTAGAATCATGGAACGCTCAGCTTTCGCTATCAGTCCGACTTCATTAATCATTCCTCGTATAATACTTACGGTACTATGATACCTTCCGGGTATATTCATTATTCTCGCTAGCGCATTAGACTTCTTCGCGTTTATTGGAAAGTGCTACTAGAGGCCTTTTAAAGGGCGTGTACGATCTTTTTTGCCTTTAGTCAGCTCTAACCATAACATCCTTCGTTCTTCCACGTTATCCTTCGTAAGGGATATTGGCGTCTATTTTCCGTATGCTCGCATGGTAAGTACATCTTTACGAATTTTCCGTCAACGATAGGCGATTCTCTTAATCGTTCCAAATAAAAGGCAAGCCGATAGACGTATCTTCAATGGTCTAGACAGTCCTCCCATCCTACTTGTCAATTTAATAACTTTAAGTCATGCATCTGTTCATCCTTTCTCACAAAATATCTTGGGAAATAATCCAGTTATGAAATTAATTCTTGGGTCCTTCCGTGGCACAATATCACGGGGTCTTTCTATCACCAATTATCTCTTCCATGTTCATAACAATTTTGTAGAGTGGAGATCTATCGTTGGTATAATAAAATAAGCGGTGTTATTTAATCTATCACTCAAAATCCTCAAATACCACGATGGTTAACTTGGTTCTTGATAATCCTCCTTCAAAATTTATTATAATTAACTCTTACTCCCATTTAGGTTATCCACAAGTCGCAATCGCCAAAATTTTAATCCTCGCCTTTCCATTTTCATTTTCAACCATGTCGAATACTTACTTACCTACTCAATGACATCCCTTTTCATATTCGGTAATGACTAACATCCTTTTAAGTTTCTAGGCATCATTAAGTCTTCCGATTACGTAATAAAGGGTTTTATTCACCTTGTCTCAACTTTAAAATTCATTCATGCGATCTTCTCATCAGTTGTCCTCAAATTTATCATCCTCAATATATCTTTTCCTACTTAAAGTGTCGGCCACCATATTGACCTTTCCTTGATGATAATAGATATCTCAATCAATGGCCTTGATCAATTTGACTAGAGCCTTTATCTCATGTTCAGTGTAAGAGAGAAAAAAAATTCAAAATTTCCTCATAAATTAAACTCTTTATCCCTTTCAGTGTGAACCTTATCGCGATTATTCTAGGTTATTATTAGAACAACTTATGTAACAGTCCTTAAACCACATAGACATATCATTATACTTCACAAAACATCATCTTCTTATCGTCGAGTATTGCTAACACGGGGTTGTTACTAATCTTACCTTCACTTTTGAAAATCCTATACCTCGAATTCATACATGCTTGGTGTTTCCCGAATTCATTAGTACCTATCGATAATATTCCATAGAGGCGTATCTCACTAATCACGTTGGTATCTCTATTATCATTCTTATATAACCATGTTAAAGATCCTTATGAAAATAACTAAACATGGTATTCCCTTTTTTTGAACACAACATACTCATTACGATGCTCTGATTGCACCAATATCATAGCACTAAGTCTTCAATCTCATAATACAATAATTGGTTCTCAACTATACCTCTCTTTGTTCGTAAGGCAATTAGCCTTGAAAAAATGATTTTCACGATATCGATGAAATTTAGACAATCTTAACAAGGTTTCAAAATCTAATATCTAAAGAAATAATAAGCTCTGAATAAAAGAGTCGCAACACTCAAAAGATTCATAACTTGAAAGGAAGAATACAACACGGATTATCCTTCCATGTCCTTAGAATTTTATATTATGATATTATAGAGAATATCACTTGAAAGCATTGATTGTTGGATAATAACATTGTATGAACAATACTTGTAAGATTTCCCCATTGAAAGAATACTTTTCTTTTCGAGTAATGAAAGACATATCGAATAACATCCTCAACCAAAGGTTAACCATTGAGGTTTCAAAGAGATGTTATTTTGAAAGAAGGAATTGTATTCAAAGATTAACAAATAAGGAAGTATATTGTTGTTATAGAACATTTCATGAACAAAATATTTCATAAAAATAAATATGAATTCTCATTTGAGTGGGCGACCTAGTTAGGTCTCATTGAAATCATTCTTTGAAAATTTCATCATCTATTATATTTTTCATATATAATGCACTATGGAATAATAAAAACTTGATTGGAAGTGGAACTAGCAAAATAATAACTAGTCCATATCAAGCAATATTATAATCCGACTAAGAAAATGGCTAGCTCAATTGGTTTGGCCCATAGCATCTAGCTAGGACGATTAGCTAAGCTCTCAGTTGTATTATTTAAATTTTGACTAGTTAGGACAATCAACTAGTCATTCATAAGAACATATGTAACTAGGCATATTTCAGTTTGTTTGTAAACAAAATCTCAACATCGTAGCCACTGAAGAAATTTATGGCTACCAGGATGACGATTTTGAAATAAAGAGTTTTCAAATTTGGGCCGAGAAAGACAATTATAATTCTGAATCGAGTGGTCATGGCATCAGAACAATTGATAGCCTCTCATCCAATATTCTTGTCAATAAAAGGGTACACTCAGAGGTGCCCTCGTTCATATAATTTTTCAGATTCTCAAATAGAATTGAATTCGGAATACCAATATGAAATTGATACCCTTACTATGATTTCAAAGTTCAATATACAATTTCATCCCGATTAGAAGAAAAGGATTTTCGAGGAATCCATGGATATTAGACTATCCATATTTTTAACAATTTGTTAGATTTTTACGATCTCGACTAAGAAGCGTAAGTATGAAAGAAGAATTAAATGAAGATATTCATTATGAATATTCATTGATGAATTGAGGAAAAATTATTAAAAATTCCTTGGATAATTGAAATAAAGTATAAATAGCTCTGAGCCGAACAAGAAGGTCATAATCTATGAATGAAAGTTCATGGATCAACTAAAAGAATTGTACAAGTCCTGATGCGGAGAAAGAATATTCAAATGATAGGTCACATCAGAAGTTCAGAGTAGGGAAATAAAAGGATTTCCTGATATGACTTATCAATGCAATATGAATGATCAACAGTTTGGAGGGAGTAGCGTGACAATGAGTAGGTGCCAAAATATTACACAGATTATCCTAACTCTCGTTATTATCCGTTTTAGGATGATACCACCTCTTCGTCTTTGTAATTCCTTATTTCAGCTAGTGTCTCTTTCAAATCATTTTAAAATCGCTTATTAACTTGACTTTTGTACGTATATATGTTATTCAGGTGTTTTACCTTGAAGACCTTACTCAGAAATATTCCAAAAGCATCTTTTAAACCGATAGGGGCATCTACACGTATCTATTACTAACTACAAGTTGTCAGTTCTCCCTGGGAACAGATCAATGAGATCTCTTAGGGATCTCAATGCAGCCCATAAGTTTGATGGCATGTGTGTGTAAGTGAACATATATTACCGAATATATTAGAATTATACGAGTATATGTACATAGTCACTGCCATCATTTCTACCGAATAATTCCGCTCTAGACTCACTGGTATATCCTTTTAGAAGGTTCTAAGATCGAACTATCGCTCATTGTAATCTTATGTCTTTCAATTGTAGACATGCCATCAATTCTCGATGCTCTTGATTTTTGAGGGAAGCCATCATAACCTTATATGGTAAGCGCACTAATAATATTATGTAGTGTACTTATTTCATAATGACATTCATATATTATATTCAAATCCTCCTTAATAGAAATAAAAACCCTCAAGGGTATATCAGACACTATCTCTGTTGAATTCGTTAGTAATACGATATTCAAATCCTTATTGGTAAAGTGACACCTTCAACTAGTTTGGGTCAATAACCTCAACTTTATACTAATAATTAGACTTCATAGTTCTCACATGTGATGCCCCTTCATGGGAAACCTATTAGGAACTACGAGCAACCAGGCTTATGTTATCCAATCATTATATCGCCTTTACCTCAAACGCGCTGGAGGCTCAGCTCCACATTTTATATCAAACTATTTCCTAAATCATATACGATTCTATTTTTTCTTCTCATCCATATGATAATCTCCTTTGGTCCTATTAGTCATGCTTTAATACCTCAAATATACACTTTATCCTATCCTACACATTGGGGCTACACCCGGTAGTCTAATAATGAACTCTATATGAGCTCTTACGTAATCTCACATCTAGACAGACTCCTAACACTCTCATCTCTAAGTACTATAACTTAATAGCTCTGCTACCATTACTGTAACGCCTTCAAATCCGGGGTCAGGAATTCGGGTCGTCATGCCATCCTTCACTCATATGCAACTTGTATTGATTCGATTATTCAACAGACCCTAATCTCACGCACACACACAAAAGGTATAACCTTGGAAACGACGTACAACAAGTATCATTTGTTATTAAAACTTAAATGTACTTTACAGGATCTCAAATAAATATTCATAAGCTCTACATGAAATTATAATAATTATGATTGATATCTTATACCTATCTGATACTCTGGCCCACCTGAGACAAAGCTGCAAGGGATTCTCCCCATGACTACAAGCGACTTAGTCCTACACCGGCATACTGGTTATCTGTTGTGTTGTGACATTTAAAAGAAATCAAGAGTGAGCAATAATGCTCAGCCATAATAATGTACTAGTATGAAAAGACTGTTTGAGAAATTCAAGTTTAATTCCATATACGATAAATATGTTTATTTAAAATACTTTTCCTCATTGATTCATACCTTCTTTCGAAAATAATTCTTTTATTATCCTTCCAATACCTTAATAGTAAACCCAGCACCTAGGCTTGGGTTATGGTATTGCATCATAATTCCAATTGGAAGAATAAGGCCTTCCTCGGAGCCCCCGAGATACGTTGATCAGTCGTATAACGGTATACTTTTTTACAAGTAGATGGATGACTTCCATACGCCCAGTTGTCACCCTAGCCGCATTCGGGCTATATATGCTTCCTCATTCATCTCGGGTAAATTTTACATACTTCGTATGTCCCTTAGTACACATGGTACCTTCTCACACGAAAAAATTATATAGCAATCAGTCTCCCCAGTCCACGAAGTACTGGATCTCTACCCCTCCTATGTCTATTTAAGAATCCTATCATACACTTGGAATCATCGAACTATATGAAAATTCCCCAAGCGTTTTGCGTGTTGATAGGCACAGTTCATCTCATATGTATATATATATGTACTTTCGAGAATTTTCAGAGGAAGTACTAAGGATGTGAGTTGACCGTTGTCAACGGATAAGTAAATAAGGGGGAGTTTCTTTTGAAATTGTATTTAGAATAGGTCGATATAATATTTTTCGACGATTTGAAAGTATTTTAAAAGTACGTGTTTTAATTTTTAAATAATTTTAAATTACTAAATAAATATTTAATGATTAGATAATAATTATTAAATAATTAAACCTCGAATAATTATATATTTTAAAAGTATATATGAAATAATATTCCTCATATAATTTATTTTGAAATAATTAAAATAATCTTCAATAATATACTTAATTAACTTTGAAATAATAATCGTTGGAGAATACTCATCTTATATTAAATTAATATCTGAAATAATATTCATTATTCGAATAATAAAATATAGTTGAGGGAATATGAATTTTGGAATTTTTTTAATTAAATTCGAGGTATTTTAATATTTCACAAGTGAACGTCAAGTTCCATAGAATAAAACAAGTACTGACTTTTAATCGTCCAAAATATCTCCGGGATGATTTCCGAGTTTATACTTTATAAAAAATGATCGACTCTCGGTCTTACAACTTATACATCACGCTCTACTATAGCGTTAATATTCTTAGATAAAGCACCTCCAGAATACTTATGGGTTTTCATCAAATTTTACTGACCGATCCTTGGTCTAAAATACATACGCGACGCTACTCGCTAGCGTTAACGTTCTCAAATATAAACTCCTACAGAATACTTCCGGGTTTTTATAAACTTACACCGACCGACTCTCAGGTCTAAATATAACATTTCAAATTCGGTATGAACATATACCAAAAATTATCAACAATTGAGTAATATAATATATCTCAAACTTCGTAAAACAGTTAAAAACAATCTCATCCACATATCACAGTTTTGTAAAACATTCACAACACAACAATTCATAAAAGGTAGGGTTTGAAAACTTGCCTGGGTATTTTGAGGTGGATGATGCTCTAGGGTCCGCTCAGGAAATCTATAACCATAAACAAAAACCGTTTTGTTAGATCCCGTCCTTATTTATGGCAACTCGTATATACGTGCTACTTATTAATCATTATCGCAACTCATTTTACTCTTGTTATTCTTTTAAGTACTCATTCATGTCACGGTCGCTTTCTCTTCGAAATCCTTTATGTCCGTTTACATTTCTATCGTCAGCTCCGCTTGTGATTTCTAACGGTTTTCTAATCGCGCGGTCTCGATTCCGATATTTTTATAAGATTGAAAAACCCTTATTTTCACTTGAAATTTTTATAGAAGTTAAGAAACTCTATTTACTACTCTCTGTAAACATTTTATGATGTATGAATATTTTTAAGTCAATCATTTCTATTCCCGAAGTTCGTAATTCGTAGCAGTTTTTGTCGTGTAAATCACTTTTACTAAAGTGGTCATAACTTTTGATTCGTAAATTGGAATCAAGAGATTCAAGAACCTAAATGATCCTTATAACATTGTCTATCAATAATCAAGTGTTACTTTTCATGAAACTATAGTTTATACACTCAAGAACTTCTGCAGAAACTTAATATTGAGTTTTGTTCATTTTAGCGAGGTTACAATTACGATCCGAGTTTCGTTTACGTATTAAATCATTATACCACCACCAACAATCATTAAATCATCACCCCAACAATGAATCTTCTCAATGAACATCATGTTCTTCAGGAAACAATCATCAACCTTAGAACTAAATAACTAAATATCAAGATTACAACAAATCAATCGCTAAAACTATTTTTATAACTAGGATTTCAAAGGTCCTTGAAACTTACACATTAAATAAAGATTGGTCAAATATTAATACCTTTCTTGAAAGCTTGAGATGTTTTTTTGATGATGGTGGAGTCTTGGGAATGTTTGGTTGGGCTTTTGGAACCTAAATCAACCATTAATATCAAGAAACCAAAGAAAGGTTACTATTCATACTATTCATTATCACTTTTCTTGATTTTATTTAACCAATCAAACCTTGACAAAATGAGCACAAAAATTTATCTTACCTTAGTTTAGGATTTATGAAGCTTTTAAAATAATGGTGGATTTTTTTCATGGCTAGAACTTGGAGTTTTGAATTTGATTTCCTTGCTTTTCTTGCTTTGGCCAAATGGGATGAAGAAATGGGGAGAGAGAGAGAGAGAGTTTTTCTTGCTTCTTGGAATGCTTCTTGTGTAAGATTTGTGTTATATGATTTGTATATATTCTAATACTAGTGAATCTAGGCATATCTTAGTACATATCTTGCTAGCTTCCTAGGCTTCCAAGCTAATCTATTTAGTTTAGGTTTTAGTCTTACTATTCCAAACTTGTAGGTCATCATGCTCTCTAGTTTAGCTTACTATTTGATAACCTAACTATGGTTAGTTTCTCACCATAGTTAGTTAGTTTGGTTAGCTAGGTTTGATACATTTATTTATTCATTTACGCATTCGCTCGGTCGCTTATTTATTTTCGTATTAAATTCTTGTAAACGGTTTGCGGCATAAATCCTTTCTTATACGTTCTTAATGTTTTGAAGTATCGTACTTGAATTTGAATTTGTAGGATTTTAAATTTGTAATTATATTATGATTCTTGTAATCCTGATAGTTCATAGATACGGTCATTTTTCAAAGTTATTTTTTTCGAAAACTAATAGCGTTTAGATTCACTTATTTGGTACGTATAATCATAATATCAACTCGGAATCTTAAATTAAAAACTCGTATATGGTGTGGTCGCTAAAGTTTTAAGGCCCATAAAGAGATTGGACTTAGTTGGAATGGATTAAGATGCGGTTTAGTGTAAGTTTTATCCAAGAATGATTGGTTTTTGAGGTGCTTATACAATGGTGTAGAGTACCTTAGGAAGCAGAACTAGCCAAGAAGTTCATTTGGTTTTCAGTAGGCAGGCATGGTTAAAACAAGTTCTGACCATGCATGAATAGATGTCCTTAATGGATATATGAGGTGTTGGAAGCACCAAAAAAGCTGGACTGGGTAAAAAGAAACTGATGCAGGAGCATCAGCGTACTTCTGCTGGTAGAATGAGTGTTCAACTTGGATTGTACCTCCTACAATTAAGGAGAACAACTCATATCTTCATGTAATTATTTCCTAATCGGTTTCTATCTCTAAAAATGTGATAAACACTTACAATTAATGGATAATTACTAGATTTAATGGATATTTACATGGAATTATGGATTAACATTTGTTTTTAATGTCTAGCCGAGTTAGGACACTAGAAGCTCACTTGGAAGCAGTTGCATTATTTGTGGGAACTGGTTTGGCATATCAAGAAAGGAGTCATGGATCTAAGAACTACGTAAATGACTTTATTCCTTTATAGGAGGATATTTAGGTAGTTCAAGAGGGGTATACTAAGATGGGCTGGCGATAATGCACAAACTCTCGGATTTAGCCACCAATAATCATGGAAAACCCACCTACCAAACAAACCATCATACAAGATCCAACAAATCTCCGATAATCGTGTTATTACTAAAATCCTCCAAGAACATTTGGCGCTAGAAGGAGGGGATTTGGATAGTTATTTTGTGTAGGAAAAACGATTGTTATAGGTGTTTATTCATAGTCATATTAAGATTTCTTGATGAAGGCATTCATGGTGGCCGTGTTCCAGAAGGACTCTACACATAAAATAGTGGTTACCAAGGCTACACGTTGAGGACGCATCAGGATGCTATGATAACAAGATCCTTACAACTTCTACCCAAGGTGTATACGGAGAAGAACACTGCTTAGATTACAACAAGACAGAAAAATCTATGTGGTTATTTGTGGATTTTTAGAGTTTCTTGACAAAGATGATCTTGGCGGCTGTTTCCCACAAATGTGAGCATAAAGCAGGATTATTAGGGTTACTTGTTTTTGGCAACCGCTTGACATTTTAGCGTGTCCAAGGACTCAAGGACTCATATGTGTGAGAGATATATGGTGGTGTTTGTGACTATTTTTGCATCAGGTCTTGTGTTGAGTGATTCTTAGCGTTGGATGCAAGTTCCAGAAGAAGGTCATTAAGGTGCACAACCATGAGGAGAATTAAAAAGTTTCAGGAGCTATGGGATATAAGGATGCGAAAATAAAGCTGTCACGCGGATATGAATACAAAATATGGTTGGAATACAACGAGGTCCGGGTGATGAACGTCCCCTTTTGTTGTTAAAAAATGTACAGAGTCGAGGAAAAGGGAACACATTTGTACAGGGTATGTAGTTTAGTTTTATTGTATTCATTTTTACAATATAGTTTTATTGTATTCATTTTTACAATTTTGTAATGTGTATATTATATTTTGCATGTGGATGGATATTTCAATAATATTATATTAATATTTTGGACATTTTTATGCAAGATGAATATGTTTTAAAAAATGTGTATTATCAATATACATATTTTATGCATTTTGAAAATATATATGTATTTTTTGTATTGTATATATTTATATTTAATATTTTTAAAAGAAAAAAATATTTCAAGTCTTATGAATAATATATTATCATGCCAAGTGCAAAAATAAAGAAAAATCAGGTGACCATGTAAAGGAAGTTGTTGTGAAACACAGGGAGGTCATGCTAAGCAATCTAAAAGCTATACACCATAAAAAGCTAAATTTTACTCTTGGGCGATATGCATATATTTCAGTTTTCTTTTGCAATTTTTCTCGCATATTTGTTAGGTAATTTAAGTGGAGAAGAAACATATGTGCTAGAAATATGACAGCAGAGGAGACTATCAAAAAAGTTGTAAGAGCAGAAAAGGTGTAGAGGAACCTCATTAGCTTATAAAGAAGGAAAAAAGATTATCCTATAATGCTGGAATTTTCTGTTAATAACCAGAGCTACGTTTTTAGTTTTAATATTTTCCTATGGATCATATATATTTTTATATATCATGCATGTACTTAAATCTAGCTAAAATATTTATACATGACACATGGGATTAAGGTTGACAGCGCGTTGCGGAAGGTGCTTGTAATACAAACTTTTGACTGTATCCCAGACAAACAAGAGAAATTTAAAGGATAGTAAATCATCATACAGATTCAAAGAACTAGAAAGATGACAACAAGAAATATGTGTATCCATGAAGCTAAATAAATGGTTAAAGTACAGGTCCATGTCTATGAACCGAGTATAGGTCCAGATAACGACGTGAAAGCATGTTCATCTAAGGACATCTAGAAGGTTCTACTTTTAAAAGTTTATGGACTTTAAAGTTATTACAAAAGAAAAATAATTGGATAAGGCACATATTATATAAGAGGATGGATGAGATTTTAGTCATCAGCAGAGTTCTGCTCACAATTCAAGCAGAGGTTCAAGTGACGAATGTGAGAAAGAAGAAGTGCATGAATATGAACCATTTCGATATGGAAATGAAGATGTATCAAGTGAAGAGCTTCATGAGGCAGGTTCTTGTGAATATTTGGATCTTGACATAGTTCAGGTACATACACGTATCAAAAATGGTGACCATGGAGGTTTATACAAGTTCGAGGAGGAATAGGTATGCCTTGTCCCCAAAGATGGAGATAAGGCCATACAATAATGACTTCAAGTATTTACTCCATGGTTAAAAGTTCAAGCCAATTGGTAGCCAAAGCATGTTACATATAAGCCCAAGACTCGAAGGTACTTCAACAATAAGGTTCGAGCTCACCCCTGAAGGTTCATTGGATTTTTGGAAGGAAGGTCCAATGCTACGTGCAAGGTCAAGGCATAGAAGCTCTTCTACCATATTTGTGGCATAAATGGGCAGAGTTTGAGGTACATATTCTAATTCTTGAATTCACCTATCACCAGAATATATTACAGTTATCTTATTTTATATTCCCTCTTGTACTGCGTGAGTTTATTTTTATATAGTAAGTATGTCGGATAATTGATTTTATGGTTTGAGTTTAATACATGCTTATATATTTGATCAGTTGAACAACTTGCATGACTATGGACATTTAATATGCTCATAGTATATGATGTGGCTTCACAATGCTAATGTTAGGAATATGTTGTGTACTTGATGATAACTTGAACAAAACACTTAGTAGATTTTATTTAAGAGAAATTGTAGATTTCAACGGATGATCAATTCAACATCCGTTGAAAGAGTAGCTTATGTAACAATAAAAATAATAGCACATTTTTCATACTTAAGTACCTTAGTGAACTAGATGTTGTAGAATGTTTAAGTCATGTTGACTACTAGATTGATATACAAGATAGGATGGTTAATTTTAAATATTAGATGCCTTATAATCCTCTATAAATGAAATGGAGTCAAAGGTCAAGAAAACAGTCTCAACGGATGATTCACAAGGTTTCAACAGATGATCAACATAAGTCTCGACGGATGATCAACCTGAGTCTCAACGGATGATCAATTTGAGTTTCAACGGATGATCGGATTCAAAAGAGTAGTTGATAGTGACTTGACAATCACAGGCGTTGGTTGTAGCAAATGGAATATGGAAGCCTAATTCAGGTTTTAGAGAACAAAGAAGCATTTCCATTTCCATGCTAAACTGAAAATATTTAAAGATACTGGAAAGAGAAGTTTAGCAGCATGAAATTAGATTAGAAATAGTTTGTCTTATTATCTTGTCTTTTTATCATATAACTTGGTGATATATAAAACAAGACAAGCAAGTTGAATAGCATCCAAGGTAGTAAGCATTTACCAGAGAAATAGATAACGCAAAATCTATAAAGAATTTCTCTGTTCTTGTTGTTCAACTTGTAAGCTTCTATGTACAATTTTGTAACACAGAAAACTCTACTTAATATATATCTCTGGTGGAAAAGGTCAATCCATCAGAAAGTTTTTAAGTACTTGTATTTAAATACTTTGTGTTTTGATTTCTACATTACTCTCATTCCGCACCATTGCTAAATCAAACACAATTATTTATTTGTAGAAGAATTGTTTATGAAATCTAAAAAGTAGCCAGAATTATATTCAACCCCCCTTCTGTAATTCTTTGTTAGATTGTTGGAGAATAATAGATAATATGTTTACAAATGATTTAATTATCTACTATTTGGTATACTCAATATGGTTTAGGTCAATTATATAGTCTGTATGTGTATATACATGTTGGAGTGTAAATGCATGCTTGAACCTAGTTCTTCACTATAAGTTTGGATTATATTAAAGAACCCGGGGGTAGTAGGTGTATACCCCATACATTTATAACTTTGAAATGGATAAATTTTAAAGGAAAATTGAAATTTAATTGGATTTGGAAGGAACTGGTATGCATTAATTTTTTTATAATAGGGCTATAAATGAACCTAATTCTCTGATCATAGTGTAATTTATATATAGTATAGGGTATTTATACGAATAAGGTCATAATCTTTTGCATTATTCTACTTGATATGTGCATGTTAATATTTGCTAAGTTATAGTGTTCATCTATGCATAAATATGGGTATTGAATAGCTTCATGTGGATAAATGTACCTATCTTTAGGGGCATGCTTGCTAGAATAAGTGTAAGATGATATTATGGTATTTGCTCTTTTCACTACAAGAATAATGTCAATACAAATCACACATTAGACATCGGTTAACTTTGCCACTGATGTTAAAAAAAGTATTGACATCACCCCGTATTTTTGTGATGTCTTTGTTCTTTGTAGACATCAGTCATAATTAAACCGGTGTCTAAAATTCACCAAAAAAATTAAAAATTTCACGCCCACCTTTTCTTTCCCCCGTTAGTGAAATTTTTATTCGGTTTTTAGTTCTACATTCCCCCAAATCCCAAAATTCTCCCCCTTTAACCAGATTTTGGTTCCCTCCAAATCAATCTTCAGACACAACAAAATCAAAACAAAAAACTAAAAACAAAAAAAAACTAAAAACTAACAGAAACTCTCTCTCTCTCTCTCTTGAAGCCCTGTCTCTCTCGAACCTCACTCTCTCTCGATCAAACCTCTCTCCCCTCACAATCTCTCTAAACTCCGGCCATCATCTCACCATCACAATCTCTCGAACCGCTCTCTCCCTCTCACCTCTGTCTCGAACCTGTCTCTGGAACCTCTCTCTCTCTCTCTCTCTCTCTCTCTCTCTCTCTCTCTCTCTCTCTCTCTCTCTCTGTCTCTCCGCTCTCATTCTCTCCGTTAAGCCTCTTTCAGTTAACCTCTCTACTTCGGTAACTGTTGTATCTACTTGAATCGAACTAGTCTTCTCTGCATGAAGATCAGTTTTAAAAGTTGAGGATTTTTTAATTCAAAGCCATAATTTTGTAAATTGGGGTTTTATCTAATTCGAAACCGTTATTTTTTTTATTAATTTAATGTCTAAACTTGTTGCTAATACTTTTCTTCTTGTTGTATACAAGACCTAGTCTGAGAAAAAGATTTAAAGCTTTAGGTAATTTGGGTGTTTTTGGTTGTACATTTGTATTTTTGTTTATTTTTTTATTTTTATAAATTAGATTTTCATTTGTTTGTAATGTTATGATTTGTTTTTACAGGACATTAGTGCTATTTAATTTTTCGATCTTCGGTGAGTTTTCTTTTCCAACTCTGTTTTGTACGCTTATACATTTGATTTGTTTTGTTAGATTTGATATTGTTTTTTTGTCTATGTGCTATGTAGTTGGTTCTTATGTTGATCTATGTGTTGTATATATTATGCATTATGTATTCTATGAAATCTCAGTTTTGTTTTATTTGCAATTATGTGCAGGAGAATTCATTTTGGTATTAGTATATTATATTTAAATGTAGTCGTGTTCTGAATTTTATATGCAAGTGTGTGGTTAATTTAGTCATTGTGTATGCACGTGTTTAGTTGAAAATAGTACATTTATAATTTGATAATCTGCATCCGTGATCTGACTATTATATTATGGTTAATTATAGTTAATTATATAGTGATTATACATTAAGTACTGAATGACCAGTTAATATATAGTACTAGTACTATAATTAAATGTATAATATGAATTACGTAATGCATTACCAATCGATTCATATCATATTATAATAAAATATATAACATTAAAATGTATAATATGCATTATGTATAATATGAATTCTCAGTTTTCTTATGTCGTTTATAGTCTGCCCTATGTGTGGATGTCATACTTAAAATCAAGTTAGACTTCTAAAATAAATATTAGACTTATAAAATAAATATAAGCCTTATACTAAATTTTTTAGTGACATACCAGGTGGTTTTAAATGGATAATTCTTGGATAAAAGCCGATAAGGATTCTCTACAGTATGAAATTGGTGTTGAAAACTTCTTGATATTTGTCGAAGAAAATGCTAAAAACCCCAAGAAAATTTCTTGTCCTTGTGCACACTACTCTAACTTCAAAAAGTTTTATGTGAATATAATCAGAGGTCATCTGTATGAATTAGGGTTTAGTTTAGGATATTCTGATTGGATTTGGCATGGAGAAAACCATGATAAGAGTACTAGGTCATATGTTGGAAGTACTTGTCCTGCCTCGAAGCCCATACCAATTTCAGAAACATTTAACGTGTGTCAAGCAGCCTATAGTAGGGAAGATTGCGATGAAGAGTCAGATAACTTTAAGTGGTTTGTTACCGATGCAGAACAACCTCTGTTTGAGGGAAGTGAGTGTACTAAACTGGAGTCGGTCTTAAAATTACATAATTGGAAGGCTAGGTTTGGAGTTTCTAATAAAGTTTTTACTGATCTGCTTCAATCAATTGGATCAATTCTTTCTAAAGATAATCTGCTTCTGTCTAATATGTATGAAGCCATGAAAATCTTGACTGATTTAGGCCTCGAGTATATTAAATTCCACGCTTGTCCAAATGACTGCGTATTATACAGGGGTCCAATTCTCGAGTCTTCTTCCGAGTGTCCCAAATGCCACCTCTCTCGCTGGAAAGTTGGGAAAGATGGTCAAGTTAGGGTAAATGTGCCAGCTAAGGTTATGTGGTATTTTCCGATAATCCCCAGATTTAAAAGAATGTTTAAATAATCGATCTTGTTGGCGCAAATATACCCAACAAGATCCAAAGATGGAAAGATGCGTCACCCCTCTGATTCTCCTTCTTGGAGAAATGTAGATTATAGGTGGCCTGAGTTTGGTAGCGAGGGAAGAATTATACGTTTAGGATTAGCGGCCGATGGTATAAATCCACACAACAATGGATTAAATAATCAGTACAGCTGCTGGCCAGTTATGTTAGTAACATATAATCTTCCTCCATGGTTATGCATGAAGAGGAAGTTTATGATGTTAACAACATTAATTTCAGGCCCACAAGAGCCTGATAATGATATTGAAGTATATCCCCAGCCACTGATCGACGATTTAAAAAAATTGTGGGAGGAAGGTGAACCAAACGTGTACGATGCCCATACCAAATCCTTTTTCACTTTAAAGGCAATCTTGATGTAGACAATAATTGACTTCCCGGGATATGGAAATTTTTCGGGGTGCGTTAATAAGGGTTATAGGGACTGTCAAGTATGCGGTGATCAGACCGTGGCTAAATATCTAAGTCGTAGTAGAAAAATGAGCTACCAAGGACATCATCGGTATTTAAATCTTTATATTCCGTATAGGAGACAAAGGACAGCTTTTAATGGAGATCAAGAATTTGGTTGTGCACCTGAACCACTTAGCAGAGAGGAAGTGTTGGGGCCACAACAACAACTTAGGTTCAGTTTTGGGAAGGGGGGAAGCCAAAAAAGGTGGAGTCTCCATGGAAAAAATAGTCAGTTTTTTTTGAGTTAGAGTATTGGAAGTTTCACCATGTTCGATATTGTTTAGATGTCATGCACGTCGAAAAGAACGTGTGTGATAATATATTTGGGACACTTCTGCACATGAAATTCAAGAGTAAAGATAGCCTTGCCTCGCGTCTTCATTTGGTTGACATGGGAATACGACCTGATTTAGCTCCAGAAGTAGGTGAGAAAAGAACATACCTACCTCCTGCCCCTTATACTCTCTCCCAGAAAGAAAAACAAACAATATTGACATCATTGTACGGCATGAAACTTCCATACGGACATGCTTCAAATATAAGAAACTGTGTATCGATGATTGATATGAAGTTGTATGGTTTAAAGTCCCATGACTGCCATATCCTTCTCCAACAACTACTACCTGTTTGTATTCATTCAGTGCTTCTGAAAAATTTTAGGGTTAGTATCCTAAGATTGTGTTTTTTCTTCAACTCTCTGTGCAACAAAGTTGTAGATGTGTCAAAGTTGAATAAATTACAAGCAGATGTGATAATGACCCTATGTGAGTTAGAGAAGATATTCCCTCTGTCATTTTTTGACGTTATGATACATCTTATGGTCCACCTAGTAAAGGGAACTGCGATTATATGGACCGGTTTTTTATAGATGGATGTTTCCATTTGAACGCATCAATAAAATATTGAAGAGTTATGTAAGAAACCGATTCTATCCAGAAGGTTCTATAGCTGAAGGTTAACTCAAAGATGAGTCAATAGAATTTTACAGTGAGTTCTATAGCGGGAGTAGTAGAACAACCGGTCTTCCAAAAGATGAAGAAAAAATTTCTGGTCCAATCGGTGGTGTGACTATGAAGTCAGTTGAGGAAAAAGAACGAGATGAGGCTCATCTTTCAGTTCTTCGTAATAATTCGGAAGTGGAACCATATGTTATGTAAGTAAAACATAAAAAGTATACATATAATTGTTAAAGTTGTATTTGGTATAGTTTAGTCGAATCTGATGTAAGTAATTTCAGGTTGCATAAAAAATATTTGGAAGAGATTTATCGATGGAAAAAGAAGAGTGTACAATGGCTACTGGGAGAGCACAATCGACAATTTGCCGATTGGTTTGAAAAAAAAGTTAATTTACATTCTTTTTCCTTCTCTTTTTTTATAAGTCGTGTTTTTAAATTTGTAGCCACTTATATGCATCAATAAATTATATGTAGGTCCGTACAGAAATGAGGGAGAATGTGGAAGCCGTATCTGAAACTATAAGATGGTTGGCTGGGAAACCTTCATTTTCAGTTTTGACTTACGAAAGTTATGCTGTTGAAGGGGTCCGATACCACATAAAGTATCGAGATAATGCAAGGGTAGTTCAGAATAGTGGTGTGTCATTAGTTGCGAGGACATTCCAAGTCTCTACACTACACCAAAATCTCATTCACACAACTGTCATGAGACAACGGTTCAAAATATACCCGTTGTCCCAAAAAATCAAACCACGGGGTTTTCTTCGCTATGAAAAAACAGTTGTCTTGCTTTCCATCCGACAACGTTTATAGAGGTTTTTGCACACTATTGTCTAAGCTTTTCGATTTGACTTATTTAGACAACTGTGATTTCATGGACTGTTGTTTATGACTATTTTAAACAAGCGTGAACCAATGTTGTATGTCCAAAAACTCATTCTATCTTAAGACAACTGTTATTTTACGAGCTGTTGTTTGTAACCCTTTTACATAATGTTGCATGCATGTTGTATGTACAAAAATTCATTCCATCTTAAGACAACAGTTTTTGACAAGTCTGTTGTCTAATTTAGACAATGGTTTACTAAAACTGATATCTTAGACTCTATCAAACAATAGATTTAAAATACCATTGTAGAAAGCAAAGTTCATAGACAATGGTTATTAACATTATGGGATAATAGAGGTTCATACAACAGTTTACTGATTAGCAAAAGAAACCGTTGTCTATACAGCAAAGATGGAAAAAAAAATTGACTTGCACATATTACAAAGGTCCAACCAACAACAAAGTAGAGATCCTCAATCAAAATTGAAAGCCATTCCTCAAAATTGGCAAACCATACACTTTCAATTAAACAAGACAGAGATTTCAAATTACATTGTTCCATATATACAAGACAGAGTTGTTTAGTAGTGAATATTACAATGAAAATGGAAACACAATCCTTGTTTACTGCCTTTGGTAACATGCATGCTGCTTAGCCATAATTTTGCACGCCTTGACAACCGCCGTATGCTGGTAATTCTGCATAAACACAAAAACAAGTGATCAACATTAATTTGCACAAGTTTGATGTGGAAAATTTTATAATTTATCCTCTGCAGTAGATAACATATCTCCAAGCCCTGTTTCTGCAGTAGAAGCTAGCCATACTTGTATGTCCGCCGAATGATTATTTTTGCTATGATAAAATCATCATCTATTATAAGAAGAGCATCAACCAGCAGCATTCACAAATTGAAAACTCAGTCAACTAGATGATGATTTTATCACGGCAAAAGTAATCTCATCAAGGGGTTCACGAGCAGTACACATGGATAATGGGAGCTTCACCTACAAAAAGAATAAAGTGAGCGGTACATGGACTCAAGTATCTATAAATAATTATATATATTACCACTATGGAAGTTGAATCCATTCTTCTTCCTCTCGCATATAGCTAGTATTTTCATCGTCCAGTTCATCAACATTCGGGAACACGGGCAACTGCAGCTCATTCTCAAGTTCTATTTCTACAGAGCCTTCATTTTCATCATCACAGTGGTCATAAAAGTTCTTTTCCGGGACTTTCAACACCACAGACCAAAATTTTTCAAGAGTATCATCAATGTAGCAAACTTGCTTAACATGTTTCCCTAGAACAAAAGGATCATTTGAAAATCCTAATTTATTTAAATTAACCAATGTATATCCCAACTCATCAACCTTAACCCCTTTGTTCATATCTACCCAATTGCAACGAAATATAGGGACTCTAAAATTATTATAGTCTAGCTCCCATATACTTGTTATAACTCCATAATAGGTATGTGAAGTATGTTCAACAGATTTAAATTTTTCGGAAGGCATTAATGTATCTGCAACAACACAAACACCACTACACTGTACTTGTCTATTATTATCACGCTCCTTGGTGCTATAAATAACCCCGCTGATTTTATAACCACTAAACGTAGGAACATTCTTGTTAGGCCCTTCTGCCATCCACCTTATATCATCACCTATGCTATTATGGTCATGGAGCAATTCCGTCTCAATCTGTACAATAAAAAAAAAATTAAACAATTTTTTTAGGTCTGTGTTTTTATTTTTTATTGGATGTCTTCGACTTCTTATATTACTTGTCTGTATTGTTTTTAATCAGGACTACGTAACAAGGTAATAAACACATAAATAAAACTTACCTTTTTCCTGAACCATTCGGGGAATTGTTCATTCTGCTTGGTTTTTAGCCACACCTCGTCATTTTCATGCTGCTGGTATCTTAGCATTAAAGATGCCATATGTTCACTACAAGTAAAATCAATTGCTTCAATATATTTACCGAATTGCAGATAATGAGAAAATAACAAAATGCACACACACACACACATATGTTAGTAACTTACTCAAAATATTGCCTCATGTGATTGCTATTTTGCAGAACACATAAGTGTGCTAGATGCAATTCCTCTTTGCTTGGCTTGATCATTGTCGCACCAGATAAAGGTTTGCTTATTGCATTTTGCTCATGCCTATCATTTTTTGGCAAACCTATGGTAGCTTCTTCAAAATTGACCAAACGTTCAACGGCCTCTTCGGCAACATATGCCTCGGCAATACAACCTTCGGGATGAGCAGCATTTCGAACATATACTTTAAACGCCTTCATATATCTCTCAAAAGGATACATCCAACGTAGAAAGATTGGCCCGCAAAGCTTAACCTCTCTCACAAGATGAATTGAGAGATGGATCATGACATCGAAGAACGAAGGGGGAAAGTGTTTTTTCCAGCTGGCATAATGTTTCCACCAACTGAGATTGCATATTTTTCAATTTATCTACATCGATGACTTTGCTGCAAATTGCCTTGAAGAAAAGGCAAAACCTTATTATTGTGCACCTGACTTTTTTGTGCAGTACCGACCGAATCGCAATTGGAAGCAAATGATGCAATATTGTGTGGCAATCATGAGATTTCATTCCAACAAGCCGAAGTTTTTCCATATTTACAAGATTCTTGATATTTGAACAAAATCCATCCGGTAACTTCATTTGAAGAAATGATGAGCAAACTACCTTCTTTTCAGCATTTGATAAGTTCCATGCAGCCAAAGGTACCTTCTCTTTCTTTCCGGGAGTTTTTGGCCTTAGCTCCATTCTTATTCCCATTTCTGCCATATCGAGACGGACTGACTCCCTATCTTTTGTCTTTCCGGGAATATTTAGCAAAGTTCCAAGTAAAGCCTCACATATATTTTTCTCGATGTGCATCACATCGAGAACATGCCTAACTGGCAAAAATTTCCAATACTCAAGTTGAAAGAAGATAGATAACTTCTTCCAAACTGGTCTAGCATCACCTTTCTTCCGTTTATGTTGGCGTTGTGTCTTACCAAAGACATGGTCCCTTAGATGTTGTACTCTTTCAAAAACCTGCTCACCAGTTAATGGAATAGGACCAGCACCTGTCTCAACGCTATTATCAAAAGCTGCCTTTTGATTTCTATACGGATGATGACGAGGCAACCACCTCCTATGCCTCATAACTACCGTCTTCCGATAGTGAACCAGCCTAGTAGCCTCTGTTTTATCAACACAAAGAATACAAGCATTATATCCTTTAACTACATGTCCCGACAAGTTCCCCAAGGCCGGATAGTCACTTATTGTCCATAATAATATGCCCCTAAGTACGAAAGACTCTTGTCTATATGCGTCGTACACTTGTTTCCCGCGCCACAACTCCTGCAGATCTTCAATAAGTGGTTGAAGGAACACATCTATATCATTTCCAGGCTCGGTCGGTCCTGATATTAACAAGCAAAGCATAATGTACCTTCTTTTCATACAGAGCCAAGGTGGAAGGTTGTAAACCGATAGCAAAACTGGCCAACTTGAGTGATCAGTACGGTTTCCACGAAAAGGATTGAAACCGTCGGCGGATAAAGCTAACCGGAGGTTTCTACTCTCCGATGCAAAATCAGGCCACTTTTGATCGACATCCTTCCATGTTTGCGAGTCTGCTGGATGCCTCATTTTACCATCTTGTTGTCGTTCGGTCTCATGCCAAGTCATGTCCTTCGCAATCGCTGGTGTATTGAACAAATTTCTTATTCTTGGTATCAAGGGGAAATACCATAAGACCTTAGCAGGGACTCCTTCTTGTTCTTCTCCTTTCTTATTCAGTTTCCATCTAGAGGCCTTACATATGCGACAAGTAGTCTCATCTTCATCTTGTGGCCCACGATATAGTAGACAATTATTCGGGCATGCGTGTATCTTATCATAACCCATTCCTAATGCACATAAGGTTTTCTTCGCTTCATTGAAAGAAGAAGGGACATTGTTGCCTTCTGGTAGCAAAGACCCAATCAATAATAGAACATCAGAAAAACATGAATCCGACATACCATGCTTCACTTTCAAGTTGAATAACTTAACCAAAGCTTTCATCTTAGTGTAATTCTCACAACCAGGATAAAGAGGTTCATGCTCACCTTTCACATGGTTGATGAAATCTGAAGAATCTGAAGAAAGAACATCATCATCGTCAGCTTCACCCATTCTTGTGCAGAATTGGTAATTAGAAGATACCGAGTTGTCACTTTCATCCAATACAGGACTTTCTACAATATTTGGCTCCCCGTGCCATATCCAGCGAGTATACGTTTCATCAATACCATTTTGAAACAGATGGTTTTTAACAATCCGAGCTTTCCAAGATTTGCTATGTGCGCACTTTAAGCATGGACAACTTATTTTGTCTTCGTTATATCCATTCTCAAAGGCAAACATAAGTAAATCGTCCACTCCATTCTCAAACTCTCTTGTTCTTCTATCAGCTTTTAACCATGACCTATCCATATTTTGATATAAAACAAGCTGCAAAAAGAAAGTGACATAATGGTCAAAAACAGAGCATATACTATTAAGCTTATGACTAACTACCAAAACAATTACAAACCCAAATTCCCAAATAACCAAAACTATTAAGCTTATGACTAACTACCAAACCAAAACAATCAGCAACAACTACATAATCTATTAGCAATTAGTAACTAATTAAGCTTATCACAAACCCAAATTCCCAATGTGCATCACTTCAAACAATTAATTGCAAAGGTGAGCTTGTGTTAGAGCTTAAACCACTGAAACAATGGAGGAACCCTAAAACACTAAAAAGATAATTTAGGTTACGGATTTACCTAAAATGGAGCCGCCACGAATCACGATGGAGAGTACAGGAGGGGATAAGATGAGGAGTAATGAATGACCTAATTTTGACTTCAATTATTATGTTCTCATTCAGACATAACAAAGCTCAATGATTGGGTTGTTAAAATTTTAAATAATCCTTAAATTATGTCCAAATAAAAATCCACTTATGGATAGTCATTTACAAAATTTATCGATGTTAATATCGACTTATTGTAGTCATGTACAAATTTTATCGGAAAATAATCAACTCTTCTTGTTCGTCTTTTTAACAGAAATCCGGTAAAAGCTGTAGTCCCTGACACGGGTACTACTACCCAGTTGACTTAATTAATTTCTGAAATGGATTTGTCAACGATCCAACCGTACGGATGTTAATATCGACTTAGTGTAGTCATGTACAGATTTTATCGGAAAATAATCAACTCTTCTTGTTCGTCTTTTTAACAGAAATCCGGTAAAAGCTGTAGTCCCTGACACGGGTACTACTACCCAGTTGACTTAATTAATTTCTGAAATGGATTTGTCAACGATCCAACCGTACGGATGTTAATATCGACTTAGTGTAGTCATGTACAGATTTTATCGGAAAATAATCAACTCTTCTTGTTCATCTTTTTAACAGAAATCCGGTAAAAGCTGTAGTCCCTGACACGGGTACTACTACCCAGTTGACTTAATTAATTTATAAAATGGATTTGTCAACGATCCAACCGTACGGATGTTAATATCGACTTAGTGTAGTCATGTACAGATTTTATCGGAAAATAATCAACTCTTCTTGTTCGTCTTTTTAACAGAAATCCGGTAAAAGCTGTAGTCCCTGACACGGGTACTACTACCCAGTTGACTTAATTAATTTCTGAAATGGATTTGTCAACGATCCAACCGTACGGATGTTAATATCGACTTATTGTAGTCATGTACAAATTTTATCGGAAAATAATCAACTCTTCTTGTTCGTCTTTTTAACAGAAATCCGGTAAAAGCTGTAGTCCCTGACACGGGTACTACTACCCAGTTGACTTAATTAATTTCTGAAATGGATTTGTCAACGATCCAACCGTACGGATGTTAATATCGACTTAGTGTAGTCATGTACAGATTTTATCGGAAAATAATCAACTCTTCTTGTTCATCTTTTTAACAGAAATCCGGTAAAAGCTGTAGTCCCTGACACGGGTACTACTACCCAGTTGACTTAATTAATTTATAAAATGGATTTGTCAACGATCCAACCGTACGGATGTTAATATCGACTTAGTGTAGTCATGTACAGATTTTATCGGAAAATAATCAACTCTTCTTGTTCGTCTTTTTAACAGAAATCCGGTAAAAGCTGTAGTCCCTGACACGGGTACTACTACCCAGTTGACTTAATTAATTTCTGAAATGGATTTGTCAACGATCCAACCGTACGGATGTTAATATCGACTTATTGTAGTCATGTACAAATTTTATCGGAAAATAATCAACTCTTCTTGTTCGTCTTTTTAACAGAAATCCGGTAAAAGCTGTAGTCCCTGACACGGGTACTACTACCCAGTTGACTTAATTAATTTCTGAAATGGATTTGTCAACGATCCAACCGTACGGATGTTAATATCGACTTAGTGTAGTCATGTACAGATTTTATCGGAAAATAATCAACTCTTCTTGTTCATCTTTTTAACAGAAATCCGGTAAAAGCTGTAGTCCCTGACACGGGTACTACTACCCAGTTGACTTAATTAATTTATAAAATGGATTTGTCAACGATCCAACCGTACGGATGTTAATATCGACTTAGTGTAGTCATGTACAGATTTTATCGGAAAATAATCAACTCTTCTTGTTCGTCTTTTTAACAGAAATCCGGTAAAAGCTGTAGTCCCTGACACGGGTACTACTACCCAGTTGACTTAATTAATTTCTGAAATGGATTTGTCAACGATCCAACCGTACGGATGTTAATATCGACTTATTGTAGTCATGTACAAATTTTATCGGAAAATAATCAACTCTTCTTGTTCGTCTTTTTAACAGAAATCCGGTAAAAGCTGTAGTCCCTGACACGGGTACTACTACCCAGTTGACTTAATTAATTTCTGAAATGGATTTGTCAAAGATCCAACCGTACGGATGTTAATATCGACTTAGTGTAGTCATGTACAGATTTTATAGGAAAATATAAGATGTTTAAAATAAAGTCATCTTTTTAACGAAACACTGAACCGAATAAAAATCTTCTAATCGAAATTATTAACTAAACAATTGTAACAAAGTATGTCTAACAACAGTTTTTCAGACAAGATAATTTAATTTTTAAAAATTAAAATATATTAAAAGACATTACATACCGTTAGATTGAGGTACTATCTCAAATCAGCACCGTTCATTTGATTTTTCATTTCCCCCCAATCAAAAATTGTCTCCCACCTTGGCTTCGCGGTGTTTACTTTACCAGTTTACATTCACAATTTCATTTTTCATTTTCATTTTATCACACGCGACAACGGCGATCACAGGCGACAACGGCGATTACTCAACCTAGCATCACACGCGACAAGGGCGATTACTCAACCGTTTAATCACTGGTATGGGCTTAAACCCTAGAACCCTAGCGTCCCTGATTTTATCTTTTGTATTTGGGGTTTTTTCATCTTATGTATTTAGGGGTTGTAGAGTATATGATATTTTGGGTATCTTCATTCCGATTATATGCGTCCTTTGCATGCATTTTGTCACTCACTCTTGATTTTGAGTCCCTGATTTTATGTATTCTATGTTTCACTCTAGATTTTAGTGTTCCTCTAAATACACTCTGCATATACACTCAGCATCCCTGATTTTAGTGTTTCACTATGCTTGATTTTAATGTTTCACTTAAGATTTTGTGGATTTTGATCCACATTGCCTCTGTTTGATTCACGGAACACATAAACACATTGCCTCTGTTTGAGTATATATGTTTCGTGCATATATGCGAAGTCCTTTTAGATATATGACAGCTCATTTTACATGTTCTATATTATGTGACTCTGAAATTTGGTTTTTCTTCCATATACATTTGATACATGTGTTTTAAACTTTAGTTTTTGTTTGGTGTATAGATAATGGCCACTCCGAAAAAGAAAAGTGAGTCAAAGAAGACAGAATTGAACACAAGAAAGTCACCGAGAACAGGGCCAAAGAAGAAAGAGCTTAAAAGGTCCAGGTCTTCATCCCACCCAACTACCATGAATGTGATCAGGGCTTTACGAAAGACCAGGTCCTTAAACAACCAGACCCCTGCTATGACCCCCACCCCATCCACTTCTTCCCCAAAGTCTGTGAAGAAGAAGCCTATATCTGAAATCTTACAGAAAAAAATTTCCAAAAATAAGAAGAAAAAAGTGAAACCTGTTACCACCCCGAACAACAATGAAGGACTAAAACTACTCAAGCGAGGTTGTGTAACGATGCATAGAATTGTGAGACGAAAGATCCAGGGGAATAAACTTAATGTGTCTTTTAATGGAAAGGGAGAGCCGTATGGTCCTGAAGCGGCAGAAATGCAATCCTATATTGGGGTTTTGGCAAGAACCAAAGCACCAATCTGGCATGATAGTTGGAAATGTGTTCCCGATGAGACAAAGAACAAGCTTTGGGAGTGTGTTCTGGTAAAACAAACTCAAATAATTATGTATCTTTCATTATATGTTCATTACTTATGTATCTGATATCTTTTTAATTTCTTATGTATGTAGCTGGGTTTCATTTTACCTCCGTCTGCGAAAAAGTTGGTTTTACGTTCCGCTGGTCAGAAATGGAGGGAGTTCAAAAGTCGACTGACCACAAATTACATTCTCCCTTATCGAGATCAACCTGAAGTGTTGGCCTATCCTCCTGCAGATTTCTCTTTCATAGAAAAATCGCATTGGGATATATTTGTTGCTGATCGCACGTCACCTGAGTTTTTGGTATGTTTCCAGTTAGCATTATGACATACTTATTTCTAGTTAGCATTAAAACATACTTGTTGTTTCTAGTTTTTGGTATTTAATTAATATTGATTTCATAACCACATTCGTGCTTCTTATGCAGAAATGTCATAATGATGCTATACAAAGAAGGATGCTGAGTGTATATCCACATCGGATGTCTCGAAAAGGTTATGCTAACCTCGAGAATGAATGGGTGCGTAATAGTGAAATGACATAGTTATTATTCTAATACAAACTAATTTGTCTAACATATCTATACTATTATACTTTCCTGATCATATACATGTGAATGCAGTATCAATCTCATCCAGATGAAGAGGAAGTTGATCGGTCGTCAACCTGGGTCCTAGCAAGGAAGGACAAAGATGGTAAATTTTTAGGAAAAATTGTTGAAGATAAAGCAATGGAAATTGTAAGTTATATATTAATTTTTGTCTTAATTAATTGAAAGTATATGGTACTTAATTATGTTAGTCTTTTACATGGAAATAGCTCAGACTGTGATAATATGGTACACTTAATATTTTAGGAAAAATTGAAAAAGGAGGTTAAGGAAGGGAAACTAATAGCTGAAGGTGTTGATGATGTTTTAACACTCGCGCTCGGTAAGCCTGAGCATGGTGGACGGGTCCGTGGACAAGGTGTTCATGTAAAGCAGTCGGTTTATTTTGATCTTCCAAGGCAAAAAAAAGCTAGAACAATGGATGAAAAGATACAGGAAAGAGTTCAGAGGTACTTGGCAGAGGAGACTCCAAAAATAATTAAAGCGAGAGATGATTTTTGGGCTGCTGAAATGGAAAAGCTGAGGGCAGAGATCTTGAAAAGGCCCGTACAACAAGAATGTACTCCAACGCATCCTTCCCAACAAGCAAGCTGTCACTCTAACGGCGGGGTTGATGTTGATGCAGCTGTAAACCATCCTGCTACACCTACAACTGCAAAGAATTTATTTCCTGTTCAACAGGAGGGAGGTGGTCTGAAAATTCAAAAGATTGAAAGTTTGTTTGTTGATTTAGGGGTGGATCCTGAGGATGCTCAGAGGTTGGATGGCAAGGATGAAAGTTGTAGAATTGTTTTTGAGGAAGACAGATGTGAAGAAGTTAAAGTGAATGCTCCGGATAATTCTGTTTGTAAATTGGCTCTTGGATCGCTCAGCAACATTGTAGCTTGTGCGAAGATTGATGAAGTTGTTGTTGTTGTTGAAGGAGAGGAGACAATCCATGGAGTCAGACTTGGGGAAGAGAATGCAAGAGTGTCAATCACTCAAGTCATTCAAGGAGATGCTAAGATTCCATATCCCATCGGTGACGAGATTTTGACCGTGGAACAAGCCATGGGAACTTTTATTGCATGGCCAAGAAACTTGATAACAATGAGGAACAATAGCACTTCCAATGTTTTGTCAGCTCCGAAGGTAAAAATATTTAGAATAGCACTATATAGCTAGAATGTTTTTATTTAGTATTTTCTTTCTTACTATTTTCATGTGTATTTTCTGCAGAAAGCCAAGAAAAAGGGAAAAAAGAAGACTTATAAATTAGTCGCTGATGTTGAACCAGAGCTTGTTGTTGAGATGGGTGCAAATTACCCATCTGCATTAAATCGTTTGTGGACATGGGCAAAGGGTGCCTTAGCTGATGAACGAACGGTTTCTTTTCAACTATCCCAAGAAGCCTTTGGCTCTACAAAAAAGATGGCCATTTACTTATCAGATATATATTCGGTGTGCTCTGGAGGTGAAATGTCGGGGTCTGTGATCGTCCTTTTTATTCAGTAAGTTTCTCCACAATTTTTTTTTTAATATCTCATAGTTACTCTGTGGCTCCAGAAACGATTTTTTTTTAATCTCTCATATTTTTATATGTAGCTCCATAAACGAATACATCAAAAAAATAAGATGACCAACATGATCAAGTTCGTAGATCCCACCACAATTGGTGCCATTGGCTGTGGTAATGCAGGGCAGAGGTCGCGTGCACTCGCTGCACGATTTAAGAATGCTAAGAAAGGGCAATACTTTCTTATGCCTTACAATGACGTGTAAGTTTTAATCCAAGAGCTAGCTAGTTAGACATTCTCATATAATGTTTTAGCTAAACAGGATCACATGCCTTTTTAAATTGATTTTTTTTGGAGCTTCTAAGTTTCAATTTTTATGACAAGGCTTCAATTCATTCATGTTTGTGTAGGAACCATTGGAATTTAACTGTTGCAAATCCTGAGGCAGAGGTTGTCTACCACATGGACCCTCTAAAACGTCGAATCGCTAATGTGGAATGGCTGGATGTTGTCGACAAGTAAGATTCAGCTTCTAAAATATCTGTATGGAGTCTTGAACTTTGATAGACCACGCATTTTTCAGTTGCTTAATGGTTTTGCTGGTATTATTTTGGTTGTAGTGCCATTAAAATTTACAAAGAGGATCTCAACAAGGTTGTCAAGAAGAAAATTTTGTGGGAGAACATGGCGGTAATAATCAATTCTCATCATATTTTTTCTATGCTATTAAGGATATTGTAATTAAATAATTATTTCTTACATCTCAGTTAGTTGATATTGTAATTAAATAATTATTTGTTACATCTCAGTTAGTTGTTAAGGATAGAAGTTAGTTAGATTAATGCTTGTATATAAACACTACTGCACTCATAGTTTAGAGACTTATTTTTTACATTCACCAAATCTGTTTTGTATAGTTATCTCTCTGCAATATACATACAAGAGCTTCTTTCTCTCCAATTCACAGCTTTTGTAATGCATTTTTAATTAATCCAGGGAGTTCCAGTGCAGTCAGGAACCAAGGATTGTGGCCTGTTTGTGATGCGCTATATGAAGGAGATTGTTCAGGACAAAGAACTTGAGTTTGCTGCTAAGGTGAGATTTTCACTTTGGGTTTTCCCATTGACTTATACTCTTACTCGTACAGTACTTAATTGTATGACTTATGTAAAATTTTGGGTTATTTTTCAGTGGATGCGCAGATCAAACTTGGTTTACACTGGTGATGACATTAACGAGATCCGCTGTGATTTTGCAAAATATTTCATGAAACGCCATGCAATCTAGGTTCCAAATTTGTGGTCTTTTGTTTGAACTAGTAGTCGGATTTGAACTTTAAATTATGCAGTTGGTCATGGTGATGCACTTTTTGGTCCAATCCAAACAGAATTGTCGGTAGATTGATAGATTTGTCTCAATCTATTAGTAGATTGCATGGTCAATCTATATATATTGTGCTCAATCTATATATATTGCCCGGTTCTTGTTCTACTGTTGTAGGATTGTTGGATTGGTTGTGTTTGGTGGATTTATATTAGATGTTTGGTGGATATATATATATATTGGCTTGTTCTAGGATTGTTGGATTGATATGTGTTTGGTGGATTTATATATATTGGCTTGTTCTTGTTCTAGCTAGTTCTAAGTTTGTTGGTTTGGTGAATTTATATATATTGGCTTGTTCTTGTTCTAGCTAGTTCTAGGTTTGTTGGTTTGGTGGATTTTGATTTTTTTGTGATTGGTAGTTAGTTCTCGGTTTGTTCGTTTGGTGGATTCATTTTTGGTGGATTCATTTTTGGGATTTAGTTTTTAGAAAACAGGTGGTTTGGATGAAATCAGGATTTTATATGCAAAATTTTATATACAACAGATGATTGTGTTCTCAATCAAAAACAGCCATTGTACCAAACTAATTGGAACAACACTGTAACATTGTTTTAACAGTTGACTAAAGCTCTATTCACAACACTTTAAAACATGGTAATATTGTGTCTATCATGTTCACATAACGACAAAATATACGATGGTGTTATCTCAAGGATAACACTACAATATGCTTTAAACAAAAAATGTGGTCTAAAGAGCATTAAGATGGAAGTTAACATAACTTAGTATTAAAATACTATCACAAACCATTGTTTGAAATAGCTCCTTACAATATTTACCTAAAACTGTTGTATAAGACAGCATAAAATAACAGTATTGACCTAAAACTGTTGTGGTTAGCCTTTCAAACAACATTATATACGACGCTGTTGTCTCAAGGGGTGCACTACAATAGGAGTTAAACAAAAAATGTGGTCTAAAGAGCTTTAAAATGGCCATTAACCACAACTCATTATTGGAAATACATTTCACAAACCGATGTTTGAAAGACTTCCTTACAATACTCTGGCTTAAGGTGTTGTCTAAGACATCATAACATAACTGTATTGTCCTAAACCTATTGTGGTTAGCCTTTCAAACAACAATCAACAAACTACCCGTTGTTTGACAAATAATATATAGAAATTTTGCACTCTTAGTTGACAGTAATACACCGTTGTCTTCTTGAGGAAAACCGTTGCAGGTAAACTGTTCCAACAATACAGTCTTTTATACAACCTGTTGTTGAATGACAGTTTCGGTAACAGTTATGAACCTGTTGTGTCTGTAGCTTCTAGTAATGGTTCGATGCACTGTTGTCTGATCGAAATCACACGGCTCCTCAATAGACGACCCAAAATTTTGACATCAAACAACGGTGAAAAACGGTTGTAGGATCATGTTTTTCTTGTAGTGCTAGTGCTAAGGACATGAATCGTATAGAGAGTGATTTAAAATTTTATGGGGTGATCAGAGAAATATAGGAATTAGACTATCACACATTCAAGGCCCCTCTGTTTTTATGTACATGGGCAGCAAGTGACAAAGGTGTCAAGTCCGATGATCTTGGTTTCACCTTTGTCAACTTCAATCGACCAGGTCATAAAAAGGACAAATATGTCTCTGTTGACCAAGTCAACCATGTATTTTATATTGAGGATCCAGTTGATGCTAATTGGTCTGTTGTGTTATCGGCGACAACTCGAGAATATCATGATGTTTAAAATGAAGATGCTCCCGAAGACACCTCCTGGAACCCTCCCCCATTCTGTTCTAATATCCCTACATGTGACCCTACTAATATTGATGATGCAAGTGTTTGTAATTAGAAGAGAAAATGTTGAGGGTATATGGGTCAAAAAGTTATAGGAGTCTAGCTATATATTCTCCTTATTTGTAATTTTTCTTGTTATTTATAATTTTTCTTGTTATTAGTAATGTATCTTGTGATCTCTATTTCTTGTAATCTTTCAATATAGTTATAGAAGTCTATCTGTAATTTTTATTGACAATTAAATGAGAATTTTGTTTAATTTTCTGCATATATGTTAGACATTATACCATGAACTGTGTAATTGTTCTAATCTGTTAAATATTAGTTAATTTTTCAGATTAGAGGAAGAGGAAAGAATGGCACCAAAAAAGCAAATGCGAAAGCAATCAGAAAATACTGCATCACAGAATCTTAGCGGTGGAAACCCCAAGCGGCTGGATGATGTTCCGAACAATGATGAAAAGAATAAAGGGCATGCATCAGAATCTCAACCGACTAACTCAGAACAGAAAAATACTACAACTAATACTGCTACAAGGAAGTCTGGGGGTAAGCGAGGCGTATGCGCAATGTACAAAGTGATTGTCAAGAAAGCTCGCGGGAAGAAAGTTAAAGTCACTGCTAATGAATGGGGGATTCCTAATGGGCAAACTAGAGCCCGTTTGCAGTCTTACATTGGTATGTTGGCCAGGACTATGATTCCAATCGACATTCCTACGTGGCCAAATGTAGACCGTGAATTAAAATCAAAGCTTTGGTTAGATCTTCAAGTACTAGATCAATTGTAAAAAAATATTATCAAATGTGGGTCTTGAATATTAGTTTTTCCTGTTATGATTTTGTGAACTTGTGTTTTTTCAGGCTACCTTCAAAGTTAAACCACAAATTGAAAACATGGTCCTAAAGTCAGCAGGCACTAAATGGCGATAATTTAAGACTGATTTGACGAGAAAGTATGTGCTACCATTTATTGCAGAGAAGAAGAAGCTGAGTAAGCCGCCAAGAGGCTATGGTTATGTTAGTAAGGCAACCTGGAAAAGGTTTGTGAGACAGAGGACTGATTCTAAGTGGAATGTATGTTTTAATTTTGTAATATATGATTTTGGTGATTTTTTTGCATCGTCTGTTGTAATTTTTGTAATCTTGTGACAGGTTTTTAGGAAATTCAAGAAACACAAAGTGAAAGAGTATCTAAGAGAAAATATCATCACCGGTTGTCAAGACAGGGCTACATCGGTTTAAAAGAAGATGAGGTAAGAAAAGTTCATTTAATTGTATAACTGTATTTAATTTATAATAGGTCAGTCCATAATAAATTAGAGTCCTACATTTTTTAACCCTAGAGTTATTTGTATTACTGTATTTTATTTTATTTCTAACAGATAAAAAAGGAAGGTTGAATCCGGGAGAAGAACCGGATAGAGCGATTTTTTGGCAAAAGGCTCGTAAGCGGAAAAACGGACAAGAGGTCGAAGAGGTCGATGAAGATTTGGCTGTTGTATGCGATAAAATTATAAGTTTTAATTTTGGTTAAATTACATTAAAGTAGGTGAATCAGTAAAATTAGGACGACATAAATCTGTAAAGTGGACGAATCAGTATAAATAGGACCCCTGTCAATATTTTGTATTGTTTTTTTCATGTTTGATTTAGCAAGCTTGTATAATTTAAATAGGTATAGTTAATTGGTCTTTAATCATACTGATTACAATTATACGAAATAATTATAATTTATCCTTTACTGAAAACTAGTTAACTCCATTTTGGTTAATTTATTTTCTTTTAATTTATTTTCTTGTTAACAGAACGCATTGTTGGAAAAAAAGAAGAATGGTGAGATTCAGTTTTCTGGTGTTGAAGATGTTCTGACAACAGCTTTGGAAAGTCATGAGCATTCTGGGAGGGTTCGGGCTGTTGGAGGGTACATCACTCCAAAACAATACTTTAATATTTCGAGAGAGCCAAAGCTTCGAATCACAAAGGCAGAGTTGATGGCCCGTGATCGACAAAGGGATGAACTGCTTGAAAAAAAATGCAAGCTCTCGAGGCAGAGATTGATCGCTTGAAGTCAATGATCAAAAGTGTAGGTACTTTTCACTCTCCAATGCCTTCTGAAAAGGCAAGTTTCGATCCGGAAAAGGATAAAGAAATGAAGTCAAATCCACCACCTGCAAGAGGAGTTGTGTTGGTATATGAAGATGATGACTGTGTTTTTATAGATGGCCCAACTAGGCCTTCACCTCCTGGAAGTCACGTAAGTTATTTTAATTTTATGAGCAACCTTGTCATTTATCTTACTAAGGTAAATCATTGTTACCTTAATTTTTTAATTTTGTTAAATTAAATATTATAGGCCCAATGATCTTGTGAGCTATCTGTCGAGAGACTAGAGAATAAAGTTGCATTTGGTATGGTATATCCTCGCGAGGATAATTTAACTGATTTGGTACATGAAGTTGATATACCAATTGGACATCAATGTGTCTCCGTTGATGGCCTCATAAAACCAGATGCCTTGCTTACAACTGAGACACGTGGTGATGATATGATGACTGTCCGCGATGCTCTAGGATCTTTTTTGGCATGGCTTGAGGAATTAATTAGCTACACAAATGTTGCGGTATGATGAATAATATATATATATGTATAATTTTGTCTGAATTTTGAAATTAAATTGTTCATTTCAAGATATTAAAAATTAAGTGGTATGTACATTTTATTTTGGTTTTATATTATCATCAGGTGCAGAAAAAAGAAAGGCCCCGAACAAGTGCTGAAAAAATAAAAAGGAATTACGGGTTGCAGGATTTGAAGGCATAATTTTTTCAAGCAAAGCCAGGTGCGAAAGTGCCAAAGGGCTTTAAGCTATTGTATAAACATGCAATAACTTGGATGAAAACTACCGGGTCAGTATCCAGGTTCGATGTGAGCCGAATGTGTTTGGATATGGAAAAATAATTTATTTGTTGCATGAGAATGTTGTGTCTTTATTGGAGTTTGAAATGTTGGGCCAAGCAGTAGTTGCAAGTTACATGGCGTAAGTTACCTTTTTTTTTCATTTTAATGATCATTTCTTTTTAATGTTTGTAATTTTCCAGAACTTCCATTTTAATATCAGCACTCTTTCGATAGGCACTTGCATTCCGAGATTAGTGAAATACCAGAACTGGCGGAGACATTTGCTTTTATTGACCCCGGATCTACATATCACGTGAATGCTGATTTTGAAGCATACATTTTAAACCGGTTGAGAGAGGGTAACCCGGATCGCCTATTCTTTCTTCCGCATAATCAGAAGTAAGTACTTATTGTAATGATGCGATACATGAAAGAAATCCACTACCTCACCCGACATAATTTTCAGAACTAGAAAAGGCGTTATCAAGGTAAATTTTTATTAATGTAATAGTTTGGTATAATTGCATGTTCATTTCTGTACATTGTATGAGATTTTATGTTTTTTATGCAGGGCTTTGAAAAGTTACAACTCTGAAACCGGCAGGGGCAACATGATGGCCAAGGCAATGTTTTTTAGTGCAAGTACAATAGATCGAGTACCTAACATTTATGCCTAATATATATGATTTATTTGACATGCCTGATTTCTCTTTTAATTAATGAAATAGGGATCTCCCAAACAACCCGGTGGGATTGAATATGCGTATGTAATAATGCGATACATGAAAGAAATTATCGATGATGACAAGTTGAATTTTGCTAAAAAGGTATTACTTTGACGCTTCCAGTTTGCTATATACTGAGATATGGTTATTTTTCGATATGGTTACTTTTCATTCATGTACTGAATTTTGTTTTTTCAGAATTTGTAGTGGTTGACCAAGACTCGATCGTGTTACAACATTGAACAGCTAGATGAAGTTCGCATTGAGGCTCTGCAGTTCATCCAAGAGCATATCTGATCAATTCTTGTACTCAAGGTCTTTTCTTTTGCGTAGTCCTACATTTGATAATTTAGACGGTTATGTGTAGTAAGAATGTAAGTGTATGAATACTGGGGTTGGTGTATAGGTTTGTAAATGCTGGGGGTTGTACATTTGGTAATGTAGATTCTGTAGTTTTTGAATGATTGATGCAGATGATGGGGTTGGTGTTGGTGATTTTTGGATGATTGATGCAGATGATGGGGCTGGTGTTGGTGGTTTTCGGATGATTGAATGGTTAAATGTATGAATGATTGACTGGTTAGATTTGTATGGATGCTTGTTATTCCAATGTTTTAGTTTTGGTTATGTAGTAAAGGACATCGGTTGTATTTATAACAAATGTCTATTAGTAACGAGTACGTCGCTTTTTTAGAAAATTAGTGATGTAAAACTTTACAAAATTTGGTCTATAAATTTCTTACACATCATTTTCAATTAAGAAAAGATGATGTCAAAAAAGATAATGTACATCACTTTAAGGTAAAAAACTGATGTCGAAGGAATCCAGGTTCAAGTCTAAATGAAATATAGAAATCACTTTGTTTAAGATAAAACTGATGTCAAGTGACGTTATAAACATCACTTTTAACCAAATAAAACTGATGTCAAAAAACGTAATGTACATCAGTTTAAGACAAATAACTGATGTGAAAGACTAACATATTCAAGTCTAAATGATACATATGCATCACTTCATTCTAGAAAAAAAATGATGTTTATATGCTTAATTAGACATCACCTTCCATTAAAAAATAGATCTTTAATATGCCATTTTACATCACCTCTGTCAAAATTATCGATGTTTTTGTGACAAAAAACATAGACCAATATATGTTTAATATGTCTTAATAGGTGTAATTTAGTTATTAAATAATTTTGTTATAGCATTTTTTGAAAAAATCATCACATAGACATCAGTATTTTTCACTAAAATCGATGTTTTTATGATAAAAAATATAGCTCATGTGTGTTTAACATGTTTAATTAGGTGTAATTTAGTTATTAAATAATTTATTTATAGCATTTTATGTAAATAATCAACACATAGACATCTGTTTTTAACTAAAATCGATGTCTAATCGAGTATAGACATCGGTTATCCACCGATGTCTAGAATAGACATCATCGACATCAACGTCGGTTGTGAAACAGCATAGACATCGGTCAAAAAGTGATGTCTATGGACTTTTTTCTTATAGTGTTTGTATGCTATCTAACTTGTTATGCAAAAATATGAAAGCACCTAGAAAAATATATGTGTGTTCAAATACGCATGTGAATCTCTTTCATAACAGGTGCATTGAAATCGGGATACAATCCATAAGTTCAGTGTCATTCGTAGTTATATCACAGGTTTTGGTAAAGCTCACTTGAGCTTAAGAGGTTCAATGACATATACTATTGGATGCGGATTCATTCACCTTCTACTTGATATGTAAAATATACATGTCACTGACATCTTGTAGGTCCTCTACTTTTTGGCTAGTTACATAGAGATAATAGCCCCCATATTCACCCATAAATTATGTACCTTGTAGCTTTAAGTCTGCATGTTCATTGATATTAGGTTTAAGTTGACGCTTACAGTTTTAGTCAAGAACTTAGGAGCTTCGCAATGCGCTTAAAGTTCGGAAATAACGAGGTATGAAATAACCTCTCGGTAAATGGCGAGGTTGGTGTGAGGTTCATTTATGAACTCATTAAAGGAAGAAGCACGAGATGTGAAAGATTCAGGGAAATAATGAAGCTAGGGAAAGAATTTCATTTGAAATGGACTCGGATTTTGAATATGTCATAAAATAGAAATAAATCAGAAGGATACGTTCAAATTATTTTCAAAAGAAGTTGTTCTTGTTCAAGGGGTAGATTCCATAACGGTGTGATTGATGGATGCTTCACCTATAAAAGATTAAGAAGAAGACGTACATGAACGTACGAAGAGAGGGTGACGCACTTGTAAGATAATTGGAGGTCCGAGCAAACTCGAAGCTATATATGGTTATTATAAGTAGAGGACTCCACAGATGGTTTCTATGAAGTGATTAACGGACTCTTCGCATATGAATGAAGCTACGAAGGTCCCTAAGTATGTTGTAACTTGTGCAAACTAGGAGAGGTCGTACCTTAATAAGTTAGTTTTTGGAAATATATTTGGCATTCAACCATTGTAAATCAGTTTAATTATGTTAAGCTAAACCTGATGGTTTTCACCTAAAGCTGAAGGTTCTCAGCCAAGAGACGAAGTTTACACATCATATCAAAGGAAACTCGGATGGCTCAGGCGGTAACTAGGTTTCCCAATATTCTGTCATGGAGGAACCTGAGTCATTTGATGGAGGTCCTTACCTGAAGCTGAAACTAAAGGGAACTTCAACCTTATAGGCTTAATGGTTGAACCTTAATTTAATCGACATGGAAGAGGCAAAGATAAGTCCTACTTTCGTGCTTTTATATATTACTTATTATGCTTGTTTTATGTGCATATAATAAAATCTTTGGAATAATGGAAATGGTTTGATACTCGTAGCTGCTATACATAAGTCCCTGAGAAGGTTTATTACTATTAATATGCCCGAGGGATAGTACATCACCTCTAATCGATAAGATTACTATAATGTAATACAAAAAGGTTAGCCGGCTGATATAATGGTAACTCGATCGCTTGCATATTATATGTTATCAATTGGTATATCATGTTTGGATAGAGTGGAATATAACATATTTAATTCGGGACTATTTGGAAATCTCTTAGTTAAGAGGGATACGTGGGGATAAGACTAGTGAGTCGAGTTGAGTAATCTTTATAAGCAATGGTGAGTAAGCTTACTTAGGTTTAATGGTACAAGAAAAATATATAGTGTAACTTCAGCTTGAGCTGCAAGCATGCGTTGTCACCTTAGGCAGGAGGTATAACACATGGATAGTTATCAGGCTAAAATAAGTAAAAGTTGGTTATCTGGAATGGAGGAAATTCTTGAGCTGCAAGCATGCTTATATATTTTGAATATTTATTTTACATGGAGTGTGTGGTACATAGAACTTGGATCTTAGTTCTTCATCAAAAATTATTATATGTTAAAAAACCGGGGGATAGGGGTATGCACACCTCCTATGACGATGTTGGTAAATGGAAAATTTTAAAATAAAGGATTGAATATAATGCATGACTTGGATTATAATCACTCATAATAATTACAAATATTTATATAATGGCATTTGCAAATAAAATCTACTATGTTTGACAGGTGCATATGCATATTGGTATCTCGAAAATATAAAATGTTAGAGATCACATTTTATATTGGATGGGAAGTGAATGTCATCTTGGACTTGCTTGACACCCAAAATGAATCAAAAAAAATTTCATAACTCGGAATTGAAGATAGCTACAGGTGTAGCTTGGAAGATAGCTACAGGCATAGCAAGAAATTTAGCTACGGGTGTAGCTTGGATTCCAATAGCTACAGGTATAGCTTGAAATTGAAATTGGTTACAACTTCTTTGCGGCCCAAAATTAGAAGCAAGTCATATAATTTGGTTTATAGATGGATTACATCATGTATGGACTACAAATTAGGATGTACGCAAAGGCTTACGTAACTACATTAATATTCACATATAGATTATGTGTGGAGAATAGGAATGAACATACTTTTTGGATATACGCAAATGATTGTGTACCTGGATTTATAATCCCATATGGATTATATGTGAAGAGTATGTGGGAATGTACCTCATGGATGTATGAACTGGCTAATAGAAATCTAATTTATGGAATATATGTTTAGGCTATGAAAATTTGGAAAAATTTTAGTTTTTGGTAATTATTCTTGGATTCTTGGAAATATGAATTGTATGAATGCATAATATAAAGGATAAATGTTTTATACTGGATATGGATAATATATATAGGTGTGTCTAATGATACATGCCTCAAAATGATTCTGGTTTGTCAAATAAATGACGTGGAAGTACAATGGAAATTTGGAAAGAATATAATTCTTGGATGAGGAAGGATGCACACAAGGAATTGCGTTCTTGGATGGAATGGTGTAGGGTTGATTATACCCAAAGTGTATGGTTTATACATAAGATGTACGATTTATACATGGGAAGACCCAAACTCCCTTTAGGTTATAAGGGATTACTTTTGCAAAAACATATATTTGATATGTGGAAAAAGGATGAATCTGAGTAAAAATCAATTCCTTGATTATATTTGCTTGGGTCTATGAACCTTGATGGATAGGTTCGTATGAAAATACGAGTCTATATGATTTCCACATGTGCATGTCAATCTCAGGGAAGCGGAGCTAGTGTAGATCCGGTGAAGTTTTATATAAGTATGGTCGGAGTGTCAGGTACTTGCACAGGGAATAGGGGGTTGCATGAATGCTATTAGTTCAAGGGCTTACGAGGATGTAAGTTTAGGTTCAAATATGAACCTTGAAATAAAAATTAGAATTGCAATTGGAATTGAAGTTAGAGGTACTCATGAGAATATAGAAGATAGAAGGAAAAGATAACAGGTAATCTTGATCTTTTCTATTTCTCTAGTTATTTCATTGAATATTTTATGCTTTCACGGTTAGAGTAGATTTAATAAGGTGATTAATGAGTATAGAACCCTATAATTAATTTTAAAAAAATTAAAAGATTTTTTAGGTAAATTTGAGCAAATCTTTGTGAGTGATGGTGAGTAAGCCAGTTTAAATTTTATGTTATGTGTTAGGATCATACTATAGCTTCAGTTGGAGGTATTTTCTTGATGAGGTACGTCGAATATGAAGCTCAGAGTATGAACCTTCTTTTGACTTAGCAATTTTTTAAAATAAGATTAATGTAGAAATTGTTACAATAAATAAAGAGTTCTGAATGTACTTAGTTAACCTGACTGAATTTTATTTACACTATTAAAAGGTTTTTTTAGTAGAGTCATGTTAGGTACTTTTATGTGCTAGAACCTGAACATTAGCAGCTGTTATAGCCAGCTTAAAAAAATGTACAAGTTAGAAAATTATTTTCATTTGAAAAATGCATGCTAGGTTAAAATCTTCACATGAGAGTTGATATGTTAACAATTATTTAATAGGTTATTTATAAAAAAATAATATTGTATAAGTTGTAATAAGATCACATGTGTGAATCCTTAGAGTAAAAATTCTTAGTTATTCTCATTTTGGTTAACCTAGAATCGGTAATCCACCTTGAAGTTGAAGGTCTGTTATGAATCGTATACAATATATATATAGCTGTTTGTTTATATAAACTGGAGAAAACAAAGATAATGCCGAACTGTTTGTTTTATTACTACTAAGGTTACATTATATAGACTTAAACAACAAAGATTAATAATTGACTCCTACAAACTAGGATCTAAATAGAAAGTCCTGAATAAACTACATCACTAATATATTTATTCTGCAGCACACCTACATTATCTCCATGCTGGATTGCCACAACTGCCAGTAGCTAAAGACTCGCACAAACACACCAACAGTTCTTTTGTTCAAATTAAATCCCAACAGATTCCCCCTTAATTTGAACATGTCTGAGCACAATTGTAGACTCCAAGCAAATTCCTCATAAACTCAAACTTAACAGCAGCCAGTGGTTTAGTAAGTGAATCTGCACGTTGTTCTTCCGTTCTTACGTGCTTAACCTCGATCTCTCCATTCTCCACACACTCGCGTATGTAGTGATACCGGATATCTATATGTTTGCTACGACCATGGAATACCGGATTTTTAGCCAAATCAATCGCAGACTGATTATCAATGAACAAAGTAACTGGACCAACATTAATTTTTGCAATCTGAGACAACAGCCTTTTTAACCAAACTGCCTGGCATGCTGCAGCAGTCGCAGCCATGAACTCGGCTTCACACGAAGAAAGTGCAACGCATCTTTGTTTTTGAGACGCTCACATTATCAAACTATTATTTAGGTAGAACACCATGCCTCCTGTGCTTCTCCTATCTTCCACGTTGCCGGCCAGGTCACTATCCGAGTATCCGATCAACACCTCATTCTCCTTATTGTGCAAATACATCAGGCCAAACTCGAGAGTCCCTTTCACATAACGAAGTATGCATTTTGCTGCAGCTTGGTGTAGTATAGTTGGCCTTTCCATGAACCTGCTCACAATGCCCACCGCATACGCCAAGTCTGGTCTGGTATTGACGAGATATCTCAGGCCACCAATTACACTTTTGAACTCAGTGGGATTTACTTCTGTACCTCCCTCGTCCTTGCTTATGACTTCCTTGGGATGCATAGGAACCTTAGTTGGATTGCAGTGCAACATACCAGCTTTATTAAGTATTTTCTTCGCATAACCAGTCTATTTTAAACAGATGTAGCCTTTTCCCTGCTCAACTTCTATACCAAGGTAGTAGCTTAGCTTGCCTAAGTCGCTCATATCAAAGACTTGAGCCATTTGCTTTTTAAATTCTGTGATGGCTGCCAAACTTGCTCCAGTCACTAGAATGTCATCTACGTAAACGCCAATTACCAAAGCTTCATTTCCCACACTTTTGGTGTAAACAGCTTGCTCATATGCACATCTGACAAAACCCAGTTCTTCGAGACATTTATTTAACTTTGCAAACCATGCTCTTGGTGCCTGACGAAGGCCATACAAGGCTTTAACAAGTTTGTAAACCAGATGTTCCTTGCCTGGCTTAACGAATCCTTCAGGTTGCCTGACATAAACCTCTTCCCTGATTTCACCATTTAAAAAGGCCGTTTTAACATCAAGGTGGTGCACCTCCCAATTACCTTTTGCAGCAAGAGCAAGCAGTAGCCTTATTGTCTCGATACGAGTAACTGGTGCAAAAACTTCATAAAAATCAACGCCCTGTTTCTGTACATATCCCTTGGCAACAATTCTGGCCTTATGCTTGACAATCTTTCCATTTGCATCTCTCTTAATCTTGTAAATCCATTTCAGGTCAACGGGTTTACGTCCTGGAGGCCGTTCCGTTAGCTTCCAAGTCCCATTTCTTTCGACAGCATTCATCTAAACTTTCATAGCTTCCATCCATTCAGTCCCCTTTGAAGCTTGAGTATAATTTGCAGGTTCATCTAAACCCATCAAGTACAGCTCCTCGTCCTCCAATTCAATGGGTTCACTTTCATTATAGATATCACTTAATTGCCTGTATTTTCGAGGCTCGACACTTGATTCTGAACTTGCAACAGAACCAACAGATTCCGGTGACCTTTCGGTATCACTTCCAGAAATTGTGTCAAACACATCATCGATTATGGTATGATCACTGTAGCCATCACCTTGGCTGGATGTTCTTTGAGTGGAACTTGCTGCTTCTTCTCCATTTTCATTGAGCTCATTGGATGTCACCAAATTATTCATCGCCATAGTAAAAGATCCCAGTTGTGCATTAATCATATCTTTCGAGCTTTCTGACCAGTTCCATGCTTTCCCCTCCTCGAACACAACATCTCGACTTACACAAATAGTTTCCTTCTCTGGATCATACATTCTGAATGCTTTTGTGCCAGCTTCCTTTCCGAGATAGACCATTGTCTTACTTCTGGAGTCTAGTTTTTTTAAATTTACAGTTGGAACCTTTACATGAGCCACACAACCAAATACTCTGAGATGTTCAACGTGGGTTTTTCCTTCGACCAAGCCTCATAGGGAGTAATTCTGGTTACAGCACGAGTCGGGAGTCTGTTGATCAAATATGTGGCATGACGGACGGCTTCCCCCCAGAAATAATTGGGTAAATTCATTTCTTTCAACAAGCACCTCGCCATCTCAATCAAGGTTCTGTTACGTCTGTCCACTACACCATTCTGCTGGGGAGAGTAGGGAGCTGAAAAATGCCTGACATTTCCTGCTTCTTCGCAATACTGAGTAAATTCCCTGGAAGTAAATTCCTCTCCGTTATCTGTTCTAAAAGTCATGATCCTTTTTTCTGGACTATCTTCAACTAAAACACCAAAACGTTTAAATGCATCGAATGCCTCACTCTTATTTTTCAATAGATACGTCCACATTACTCTGCTATAATCATCGATTAAAACAAATACATATTTGTTACCTGCTGGAGTACATGGTGTGATAGGTCCACACAGGTCACCGTGGACTAGCTCGAGTGTCTTTTTGGCAGTGAAGCTTGATTTTTGAGGGAATACCTTTCTCGCTTGCTTCGACATTAAACATCTGGTGCACACATCGTTGGTTGGTTGAATTTTAGGCATTCCAAGCACCATGTTTTGAGCACTCATAAGTTTCAAAGCCTTAAAATTGACGTGGCCCAAACGTGAGTGCCACAACCAATTTTCGTTGTCACTCCTTGCTGCAAGACACATTGACTCACTGCTGTTTATGATGATTTTGTACAGGCGATTGGGCGATCACTTTACCTTCATCAATAGATCACCCTTGTCTTCGTGTACCCAAAGATTTTCACCTTTAATAATTATCCTGTACCCATTTTCCGAAAGCTGTCCAAGGCTAATAATATTACTTCGAAGTGAAGGAATATAATATACCTCGTTCAGAACTCTGCTTTCTCTGTTCTTGCATTTCAAAATTATAGATCCTTTACCCTTTATTTTAACCATTGATCCATCGCCAAATTTCACCTGTCCTGTTAGCTTAGTGTCTATCTCTCTGAACTTTGAGAATTGTCCAGTTATGTGGTTACTGGCACCATTATCCAAGTACCACAGATTTGACTCTATCTCTTTCGTACCTTTGTGGTTTAACCTGGGCATTACTTGCTCTTCATTGATCATTAGTGTTCCGTTCATTTCTTTCGTGCTTTCCACCACCAATAGTGCAGGTTCGTCGTTTGGAATCTGTATCATATTAGCTTCCTCCTTAATTTCTTTTTCTCGCCTGGGTTTCTTACATTCAACTGCATAATGACCATAGGCGCTGCAGTTGAAACAGCGAACCTTACTTTTATCTCGAGCACCTCGATTGTATTCCTTACTTCTGTTCTTTTGTGAAGTATCAGGATTTCCTTTATTTGAGCGTCTCATCCATTCATCTCTTGTTAGTAATAATTTGCTCTCGTCTTCCCTTTCACGTTCAATCCATTCCTCCCTAGTCAACAATAATTTTCCTCCCCCTGTCTCGGGTTGTCCTTTAATTCTCTCCTCATGAGCCTTCAATGACCCCACGGTTTCCTCCATTCTCATTACACTGAGATCCCCAAACTTCTCTATAGTAGATGCGATTTGTAAAAATTTAGAGGGTACCGCTCGTAGTAATTTCTTTACCACATAGCTTTCTGTCACTTCTTCTCCTAGTGCACATATGTATGTGACCAGGTTGTTCAACTTCATGGAGAAGTCATCCACCGATTCTGAGTCTTTCATTGTCATGGACTCGAATTCTGCCTTGAGTGTTTGAGCTCTTGCAGTCTTGACTCTCTCCACTCCTTGGCATAATGTCCTAATTGCCTCCCATGCTTCCTTAGCTGTCTCCTTGTCCGCAAGAGAAAGAAGAACGTCTTCTGGGATACCCTGGTATATTGCTGCCAGAGCCGTTTTATCCATCTTATCGCCAACCGTCGTTGATTTAGGATTCTTAGGTGATATTGCATCCCAAACGCCATGAGCCTGCATATACACCTTCATTTTCATAGCCCATGCTGTATAATTAGCTCTTGTCAATATGGGATAGTTCAAGCTGATCATTCCATCTTTGTTCTTACCCGTCTCCATCGACTGTGCCTTAGGCATGTACTTGGGCATAAACAGATTTTTCTGGCTCTGATACCAGATTGAAGGTCTGTTATGAATCGTATACAATATATATATAGCTGTGTGTTTATATAAACTGGAGAAAACAAAGATAATGCTGAACTGTTTGTTTTATTACTACTAAGGTTACATTATATAGACTTAAACAACAAAGATTAATAATTGACTCCTACAAACTAGGATCTAAACAGAAAGTCCTGAACAAACTACATCACCAACATATTTATTCTGCAGCACTCCTATATTATCTCCATGCTGGATTGCCACAACTGCCAGTAGCTAAAGACTCGCACAAACACACCAACAGTTCTTTTGTTCAAATTAAATCCCAACAGAAGTATGGATATTTAAGCATAACCAATTTACATGCTTGGTTTTGTATAAGGAAAGTATAACGTAATTAAAAAAAATGTTAACTCTATTTTTAACATTATGTGTTAAAATAAAAGGAAAGATATGAACTTACAAGATAGCAACTAAACTATTGTAAGTATAAAAACATATCAACTAGGTTATAATTTTGATTTGAGAAATATAAAGTAATTGAACTAATAATAATTAAACACTAAGGAACTAATCATGAAACCAGAGTTATGACCACAGTAGAGTTTGGTAAATCACTAATTTCTTAAATAAAAGGTTCATTTTGTTAGGTATTTGAGTTCTCCTTGTGGTAGGAACCTCAATGTCTTCTAATGTGGCATTAATGTTTGATTGGCCCTTCAGTAAATCAAATATCTCTTTCAATGCTTGATCTCCTCTTAGTCAATTTCATGATTTTTTTTCTACAAATATCTTTTTAGCTATTGAATTTCAGGATCTTTGTAGTAGAGAGTTGTGTTCGAGCTCTCACTTTTGGAGTTTACATGAATTGATTTGCTTCATCAGCATTTAACTTAATCAGAGTTTGACTATTACAATTTGAGTGGTTTGAGTTATTATAATCACATTAAGAGATTTGATTAATCTTCTTCATCTTCCACCTTTTTCCTTCAACTCTACCTCTTTTAGATTTGATAGTGGACTTGGGTAAAGTGCACTAGGGTCAATACATTCATCTGTATTCTTTATGCATCTAAGTGATTTGCCACATTTTTTGTCTTTATCAATTGCATCATCATGGCTATAGCTAGGAAGTTTAGCTTGTGGGTTGTATGTCCCCATTCTTTCTCCTTCAAAGTGATTTGCCACCTTTTTTGTCTTCATCAGGTGCATCATCATGGCTAGGAAGGATAACTTTTGGGCTTATGTGGATTGAGCAAATATAGCCTTGTTTTTGGTATCTGTTTGGCATCATCATCCAACAAAATTATAAGATCCATTGTGTTGGAAGACCTTCACTCAGTTGATTAGAAATAGTGTCATACCTCTTGTCTAATGTCACTTTCCTTTCCTCAAAAGGTTTTTACAATCTTTCTTAATTCAAGGTGTTTAGCTTGAACAGATTCCACATGTGTTTTTATAAAGAAAACTTTCACCACTCTACATTACTTGTATGAGGAGAATATAAGATTTCCCATATATTTTTATGGAGGAAACTTTCCGTACTTTAAAGTACATGAGAAGAATTTACTGACTTTATCAATAATACCCGAACCAGGAAATAGAATAAAGCTCTCCAATTTGAATGCTTTTATAAAGTTAAAGATAAGCTAAAATTATTAAATATAATATATGCATTTGTGGAGAACATTAGATTTGAATTTTTGTTTTAAGTTTTTTTTAAAATTACTAAATTTGTAAAAAGAAAATATTTGAGTGTTAACCCCACCAAATTTTCTTTTGTAAAAATAAAATGAATCTTAGGCATCTAAGAACCCTAAAAAAGAAAAGAAGAGAGGTACATGTTTTTGAAATTAATTTCCCTAAATTGTATTACCACTATAATGCACAAAAAATCATATAAGGTCATTTTAAAGATTATTAAATTTAATGCATATCTTTATGGAGGATATTATTTAATTTGAGTTGGTTGTTTAAAAAAAATTAAAATTCACTAAATTTGTTAAAAGAATATGAGTTCGGCACCAAATTAAGCTTTTCAACATTAGATACAGAAAATGAAAATTAAGTACCTATGAACAGCTATAAAAGGAAGAAAGTAAAATATATGTTTGAAGCTAATTTATCTAAATTGTATTACCAATTTTAAGCATCAGAAATCATTAAGGATTGAAAAATTTATTTCATATGTTTGTGGAGGATATTCAATTTAAATTAGTTATTTTTAAAAAAGTATTGAAATTGACTATAATTGTAGAAAAGGATATGAGTTTCCCTATTAAATTAAGCTTTTCAATTTTTTCCACTTGAGAAACAGTAAATTAGGCACCTAAGAAAAGATTAAAAAAAAGAAGAGAAATAAGTGTTCATCATTTTGTTATCTCTTATTATTTAATATTTAATTGTTTAAATCATTTTATGCATAAATTTACATGGGTAGTAATTTGATAAAACTCATATTTAGGTATGCCTTTTTCTTTTCAGGTTTTTCAATTTTTATTTGACATAGAAGAAGACATAATGATTCCAATTTTTTTAAAAAGATATGTATAAATATTAGACAATGAGGAAAAGTTAAAAATAAAAGAGAAAAAAGAACAAAAATATAATCTTCATTATTGTAAGCCGTTGATACAACCATGTTTTAATCAATTGATTGCAGTTATTTTATTGAGTAGAACTTTGGTAAACTAAGATTTAAGTATCCATTTCCCTCTTGGTTTTACCTTTTTCCCTCGATCTTGACAGCATGGGCATGGGAAGAGAAGGACCATGTTGGCATTGCAGGACTAAATTTGTTTAATAATGTTTTCTAGCAGCTATGCCTTCTTTATGTACAATGAGTGTGAATTTTTAATTCAATTTCCTCCTAAACCAATTAAAAATTTTGTAGGGCTATAGATCTGAGGCACATAAGGTCACCTTGACTGTTAGGGGATCCTAATTAAGATTTGAAATTGTGGGACTGTGCAGATTGGTGTAATAATGCACAGGCTTAGAATACCTCTTTCAATACTCATATGCCATTATTGTTGCCATATATCATTTACCTTTGCATAACTGGACACAGATTAACGAAATATTTTGGTTGACCCCTTTTAGTCTTAATTCATTTTTTACTAGAAACCCTTGGGATCTTTATTGTTATTGTAGCTTGTAATAAACTTTTTTAAGTCCTTTAATCCAAAATTGCTAGCATGTATACTCAACTCAAGAATAATTTACTTGAACCTAAATTGGTTGAAATGAAAATAATTACAAGCTTATTACTTTCTTAATACTTTGATTTTGTAATTACTTGAAAATCCTATCTTCCCAAATTAAGATTTAAATTTCCTAATATTAGTAAAGTAAGTAGTTTAATTGACTTTAAATTCTTATTTTGTCAACTTTTTCCTAATCATTTTTGAAACAATTGTGCAACACAGTTGTAGATGGGCAAACAACATTCCACTTGAGGGTTTTTTTTTTTTTTTTTGCCAAGCATTCCACTTGAGGGTTAGCTTCCGAGACATAAAGAAAAAGTTAACAATGAGCTTAAACAAATATTCCACACTCCGCCTTCCAATCCGCAAAATTTAGCAGGTACCTTTCTGTATGAAATACCACTAGCATCCTACATGAGTATAACTATAAATTTAAATTTAAAGACCCTCCACTATAACTTCTTAATCGGGTCAAGTAATGAAAAAATCACCACAGTTGTTATTGTTGAATATATAAAGCTTAATGTATGAAAGAGTCAAACTGATTGAGCGTGAACTCGATTTTGTATTACTGCAAGAAGATAGATACACACATACAGACTTAGTTATTAAAACAGAAAATACAAGTACTACCTTTTATCTAAACTGGAAGATGTGGTTTGCTACAAAATAGCACCACCTCCCTATTATTTCTCTAACTCTCTGAACGACTACTTCTACAGCTATAAATACGTAGCTGACTTATTCAAACATAAATAGAACCACACTAGTTTAGATTATCCAAACAACACTCCCCCATAATCTAAACTATGACTGCAAATTCTTCACACCCAACAGCAATCTCATTTTCTCAAACTTGACTGCATGTAGCGCCTTTGTAAGACAATCAGCCCTCTGTTCATCAGTTTTAACATGCTTAATAACAATTGAACCTTGTTCTACGCACTCTCTGATGAAATGGAAACGCACATCAATGTGCTTACTACGACCGTGAAATACCGGGTTTTTCGTCAGGTCGATTGCAGATCGATTATCAATGTATAGAACAACTGGACCTGGTTGAATACCTGCTACCTGACTAAGAACCTTATGCAGCCAGATTCCTTGACACGCAGCTGCTGTGGCTGCCATGAATTCGGCCTCGCAAGATGACAACGCCACACATCTTTGCTTTTGTGACACCCACGTAATCAAGCTCTCGTTTAAATAAAACGCCATGCCCCCCGTGCTCTTCCTGTCCTCAAAATTTCCTGCAAGGTCACTGTCAGAAAAACCAGACAACAGATAGTCACCTTTCCCTTCGTTGTACACCAAGCCATATTCTAGTGTCCCTCGCACGTATCGAAGTATACGTTTTGCAGAATTAAGATGGAGAGTAGTAGGTTTCTCCATAAAACGACTAACCACACCAACAGAATATGCAATATCGGGTCTTGTGTGTACCAAGTAACGCAGCCCCCCAATCAAACTTTTGAATTCAGTTGAGTTTACCAGCTTTCCGCCTTCATCCTTGTGCATCTGTATCTTTGATTCCATAGGATACTTAACTGGGTTACACTCCCCCATGCCATGTTTCTCGAGCAGCTTCTTGGCATAGGCTGTCTGCTTCAGTTCCACAAAACCCCGCCCTTGATAGACTTCAATACCAATGTAATAAGAAAGTTTACCCAAGTCACTCATGTCAAATTTCCTGCTCATTTGTTCTTTAAATTTTACAATGTTTGAGACACTAGTACCTGTAACTAACAAATCATCAACATAAATGCCAACAATCAGTGACTCACCTCCTTCATGTTTAATGTATACTGCATGCTCAAACGGGCATTTCGTGAAACCCAGTTCAGTGAGACACTTACTTAGTCGTATATACCAAGCCCTTGGTGCTTGACGTAGGCCATACAGGGCTTTGTAAAGCCGATATACTTTCTGTTCTTCACCTTCCTTTTCAAACCCTTTTGGCTGTGTCACATAAACAACTTCTTGAAGCTCTCCATTCAGAAAAGCAGACTTCACGTCAAGATGATGAATCTGCCAACCATTCTTTGCAGCCAACGCTAGAAGAAGTCTGATTGTTTCCATTCTCGTTACAGGAGCGAACACCTCCTCATAATCAACTCCAAGACGTTGAACGTACCCTTTCGCTACTAGACGGGCTTTGTGCTTGATAACTTTCCCGTCTGTGTCCTTCTTGAGTTTGTATACCCACTTCAAGTCGATGGGTTTCTGTCCTTCGGGCAAATTAGTCAAAACCCAAGTATCGTTTCTCTCTATTGCGTCAATCTCCTCTTTCATCGCTGAACGCCATGCTTTTTCTTTCACAGCCTCCTGGTAAGTTATTGGTTCATCCACCCCAACGAGCAACAGTTCTTCCTCAATTTCTACTTGCTCAGTCACATCGTAGATATCGCTCAGGAGGCGAAATCTCTGTGGTCCACCATCAGTTCTGCTGCTGCTCGAATTAGTGTTGCTTTGTTCCTGAGAATTACTGTCAGACTCTGTTCTCGATGACTGAGGTGTTTGTGGTGGTGACATGTCATCATTGCTCTGTTCGACATTACTACTTGTACTGTCCACTTCACTTTCAGTTTCACAATGGTTTATAGGCTCTGTAGGTATATCAAAGTTAATTACGGAGGAAATGACATTTGTATGTGCACTATCAGCTCCACCTTGCTGCCACGACCAAGCCTTCTCCTCTTCAAATACCACGTCACGACTAACGTGAACAGCACCAGAGATGGGATCAAACAAGCGACAGGCTTTGGTGCCTGGTTCCTTGCCTAAGTAAACCACAGTTTTACTTCTATCATCGAGCTTTTTGAGATGAACTGCGGGCACCTTCATATGAGCCAAACAACCGAAAATTCTCAAATGTTCAAGATGAGGCTTTGTTCCATGCCACGCTTCATAAGGTGTTTCTTTTGAGAGTGCCCGAGTTGGTACCCTGTTTAGAACATAAATGGCGTGTCTGAGTGCCTCTCCCCAGAAGTAAGATGGGAGACTTCTTTCCTTCAGTAGGCTTCGAGTCATGGCCAAAGCAGTCCTATTCCGGCGTTCAACGACGCCGTTTTGCTGTGGCGAGTAAGGTGCAGTGAGATGTCGCATGATTCCATTATCTTTACAGAATGAAGTGAACTCGTGAGAGTTAAACTCTCCCCCCCTATCTGTGCGTAGCACTTGAATTCTCTGCGTTCTGTTCTTTTCCACCATTGTTTTGAATCTCTTGAAGGCCCCAAATGCTTCGTCCTTCGATTTTAAAGCAAACACCCACATCATCCGTGTGTGGTCATCTACCAGCAAAAAAAAGAATCTGCTTCCACTCGGTGTTGGCGGTGCAATTGGCCCGCATAAATCTCCGTGAATGAGTTGTAGAGCTTCCTTAGCAGTAAAATTTGATTGTGTAGGAAACGGTTGTCGTGTTTGCTTAGACAGAAGACAGCCGTTGCACACCTTCTTGGGTTGAACCAGTGGTGGCAAACCAAGTGCCATTTTGTTGCTGCACATGAATTGAATCGCCTGGAAATTGACATGCCCAAGTCGAGCATGCCACAGCCACGAAGCCTCCTCCGTTTTACTCAACAGACACATGCCACTGGCTTCCTTGATATTAATTTTATACAGACGATTGAGAGACCTTGTGACCTTCATTAACAGCTTTCCATCCTTCTCGTACACTCGCAGAAATTCTCCATCCAAAATTACCTTCATCCCTGTTTCAGACAGCCTTCCCAAACTAATTATATTATTGCGTAAAGTGGGGATAAAGTATACCTCATTTAGTATTTTCTCTTCGCCATTTTTGCACTGGAACGCCACACTCCCTTTTCCTTCAATTATCACGGTGGATCCATCACCAAATTTCACACGTCCAGTTACAGTTTTGTTTAGCTCCTTAAACTTCGATCTTTGCCCCGTCATATGGGTTGTTGCCCCGCTATCCAGATACCAGACGTCAGAGTCTTCTCCACCTTTTGTCTCACTAGCCGTTCCAATACCTTTAGTGACCGGGAACACGTTGTCCTCATTGAGCATTACTGTATCCTCCTTGACCTCTCCAACCTTAACTAATAACAAAGTGGGCTCATCATCGACCTGTGTCAGGTTCACCTCAGGTTTATTATCCCTGTCTCTTTTGGGCTTTCGACATTCAGCCGCGTAATGGCCATACACCCCACAGTTGAAGCACCGTATCTTGCTTCGGTCACGGTTACCTCGCACCCACTCTCTTCCTCGCGTTTCACCACTGTTTCGAGCCCCATCTCTCTGGCGTTTAAGCCATTCCTCTCTGGTGAGCAAAAGCTGGCCCTCAGTTTGCTCCCGTTTTCTCCACTCATCCTCTGTTAGCAGCAGCTTTCCCTCGTTGACATCAACTTGTCCACGGATTCTTTCCTCATGGGCCTTCAAAGACCCGATCACTTCTTCCACTGTGAGTTCCTCCAAATTTCCAAATTGTTCAATGGCAGAAGCGATTTGTAAAAATTTGGATGGGACTGCTCGCAGTAGTTTATTCACAACATAAGTCTCCTCAATCTTCTCTCCCAAAGCCCGGATATTTGTAACCAATCCGTTCAATTTCATGTAAAATTCATCGATCTGCTCTGTCTCCTTCATATTTAAAGCTTCAAATTGCCCTTTCAGTGTCTGAACCTTGGCCTTTTTGACCTTGTCTGCGCCTTGACATACTGTTCTGATAGCCTCCCAAGTTTCCTTCGCAGTTTGCTTCTCAGCAAGAGTCAGCATCAAATCCTCCTGGATGCCCTGATAGATCATAGCCATCGCTCGTTTGTCAATTTTTGTGTCGATTGCTGCCTTAGGATCCTTAGGCTCAATTGCTTCCCACACCCCGTGAGCCTGCATAAAGACTTTCATTTTCATGGCCCACGCGGTGTAGTTCGTTTTCGTGAGCATAGGGTAACTGAGACCAATTGAACCCTCTTTGTTTTTCCCCGTCTCCATTCACGCCAAGTGCAGCAGTGTCTAATGAGTGTTGAATTGTGGCTCTGATACCACAATGTTGAATATATAAAGCTTAATGTATGAAAGAGTCAAACTGATTGAGCGTGAACTCGATTTTGTATTACTGCAAGAAGATAGATACACACATACAGACTTAGTTATTAAAACAGAAAATACAAGTACTACCTTTTATCTAAACTGGAAGATGTGGTTTGCTACAAAATAGCACCACCTCCCTATTATTTCTCTAACTCTCTGAACGACTACTTCTACAGCTATAAATACGTAGCTGACTTATTCAAACATAAATAGAACCACACTAGTTTAGATTATCCAAACAACAGTTATAACTACAAGGATACCCTTATTCTAACCATTTGATGATACTACTCAAGGTCATTACTCACCGAAATTACCTATATACATCTACAAAAAACTAAAGTGAACCTAGGTTCTTACCTATCAATAAATTTTATAAGATTCATACATTTGGTCTTCCCAAATAAAGATATAGTAAGAAATAAGTAAGTTTTGAAATACATAAGTGCAAACACATCCACAATGGCAAGAAAATTAAAAATTATGATCATGGTTGTAAAAATCGGCCATTTCTCCGATAAATTTTTTGCCCTATAAAATTTTTGTAAAACTACCATTGTATAAGATTTTTCTTTCAACTTCAAAATTATGTTGTTATCACAAACCACTCTTGTAGCACTCTCCATTTAATACATCCTCTCTTAATACGATGCCTAACATTCACAACAATATCCACATGGTTATCAATAAGCTAACCCAGATACTTAGAAGGAGTATCGAGTTGAACTTGATCTTTATTAATACATACTACAACATCATCCTCATTAGTTACCCCACAAAAATTAGCCCAAAGTTAGTCATTCTAACAACGGCTTAGCCGCAAGCCTCACAAAAATTTGCACCAATTTTCTAAGTTTGCATTTGCCTCGCCTGTGGACTCACCTATCAAAACAATGGCGTAAGCAAAAGCCTTTCACCAAGACACAGTAGCTTGGGTATTACGAGTAATTATGTCCAAAATACCTATATATAACAGCGGACTTAACATTGATCCCTGTTGAAGTCATATCTTAACCGAAAAATAAAGAGTACTTCAAATTGTTCTCTTAACACATTTTCGTATCCCCCGAATGTATCTTGTATAATAGGTACATATAAATGAGAAACCCCTTGAGCTTATAAACAACGTCAAATAGCCTATATGAATATATTTACGACACACTCAATATTTTTTCATAAGACTACGAAGATGATGAATGGCCTCATTTGTTGTTCTACCCGGTATGAAATCAAATTGATTCATTGAAAATTCTTTGACATTTCTAAGTCTCAATTCAATAACATGTTCCCAAAATTTTATTGTATAATTAAGCAACTTAATACAATGATACTTACTACAATTTTGAGCACCAACCTTGTATTTATAAAAATTTACCACAACAGTCAACCGTCGATCATTCGATATTTTAGCCATTCAAAATATAACATTAAAAAGATTTGTCAACCATCGGATACTATGTTCGTCCAAATTGGGCGATACCTTAATCAGAATCTCATCCAGAATGACTGCATTACCCCTACCCATCATGCACAAGGCTGGTCTCACTTCATTATAACTTAGACCGATGTCAGTCTCCATAATGGGATTCTTCTCTTGGTCCAAGACAAAGCCACGTCCTCTGATTTCACTAAATAATGCAATAAAACATGGTCACCATCTTCCTTTATATATCGAACCGAACCTAAATCTTATCATCTCTTATGATACATTTTTGCAAGCTTAAAAACTTCATTCACCCACTCCTTTGCGTTGATACGTGGATACTTTTCTTATACACCTTAGTCATTGCTTTTGAAACACTACTAGAAATAGTAGAATAGACATCACCTCAATGATATCGGTTGTTTTTGGCGCCCATGTAAAAGGTGTTTTAGACATCGGTTTTGAGCAACCGTTGTCTTTTGGTTTTATAAACATCAGTGTTTTAGCTGAACCGATGTTATATGTCTGTTTTAAAAAATTAATCATCCCACCTTCCCTGTTTTCCCCCCTTAACAAATATTTCATTCACTCCATGTTTCCCCTAGCCAAATTCTCCCCCTCTTTTCACACACATTTTCCCCCTCTTTTCAATTAAAAATAAAAAAAAACATTAAAAACATAAAACTAAAAATAAAAACTAAAAACTCAAAAACATCTCTCTTCACTCTATCCTCTCTTTGAAGAACACCCACAACACCCCTTTTCTCTCGAATCTCGAGTACGCTCTCTCCCTCACTCTCTTCACTCTCTCCTCTCTCTGAAGAACACCCACAGTAATTTCGTCAATCTCTACCAAATTTTACTCCTCAAATCTGCATCGTAATTTTTATCCGATTCCGTCTGTTCACTTCTCTCGCCGGAATTTCATTACAATGTTCATTTGGATTATCTTGCCGACGTATACCAATTAGACATCGCAACGATATTGTCCATCTCTACTCTTTTTTAATTACAATCTCTCTCTCCCTTGATAATATATTAATGTTTATATGTTTATGTGTGCGTGTATTTGATTTCGATATTGTTGATTTTGCAAGGTTTTCGTGATGTTGATGGCGAATAAGAGAGTAATATAGAGGAAAAGAGCCTCTGGAAATGTATTTGTTGTTGCGATTCTTGTATCGTTTTTTATATTAGCTCCTTTGCTATTCTTCTTAGGATGGGACTCTATATTACTACTTCTACTACTTCATTTGGTGAGTCTATGTGCAATTATGTATATGTTGTATTTGTACGTATTGAAATTTGACGAAAGAAGAAATTTCAGAATTTCTTAGGATAGAGAGGATTTAGGGGTTTTAAAACCGAGGTTTGTGATTATTTGGGTGAATGTCGAATTACTTGATTCGGTGACCTATTCTTGTTTAATTTTTAATTTAAAGAATCTACTTGCTTTCAGATGATTAATTTGGAAGGAAGTTAGCTTGTGTGGTTAGAAAGAGTAATGTGTTAACTTTGGTTGTTATAGAATGCTTCTTCAGTGATTAGGAGGAAGCTGGAAAATTTGTGTATTTGGCTAGTCAGCAGAGGATGAAAAGCCAGTTGCAGAGGAATTAATAAATTTGTGGAACAGGATCAGTTCAACACTTGCACAAAATAGAAGGAAATTGTTTTCTGCTGATCTATATAATCTTTTTAGTCTTTCAATGGCTTCTGAAAGAATCTTATTTCAAGAAATGATTGAAAATATAATTATATAAGACACGTGTTAACTAATTCCTTGTTTCAGTAATAAATAATGAACTTTACAGAATCATTTATGGTGAATTTTTTTAATTACATTACTTACTCACAGTGGTTGAACGTCTTTATAAAGTCAATTTTTTTAAAAGCTAGGTTGCTAGCCAAGAGACATATGGAACATTGGGTGCTACTGTGAAAAGTCGAACCGGAAATCGCCAGGTTGGTTTTCTAACCAATCGGCATGTAGCGGTTGACCTGGATTACCCTAACCAGAAAATGTTTCATCCTTTGCCACCAAGCCTTGGACCTGGGGTGTATCTGGGTACTGTTGAGAGAGCAACATCTTTCATAACAGATGATCTGTGGTATGGCATTTTTGCTGGAACAAACCCAGGTACTTAATCTCAAGTCACATATGTATTAGTTCTAACAACTGTATATTCTAGTATTCTACTGCACAGTTGGAATATAAGATTGCTCAAAAGACAAATGCTGTTAGGCTGGTACCCATGGAAATTGACCTCTACATTTCTCACTAAAAGAAGTTTGTTGAAAATATTGGTTTTGAATTGAGATTATGGAAGATGACACTACATTGTTCTCTGTTTAGCATGTGTTTTTCAGTTACTCAAAAGTAGAGCATATGGTGCACAACCTTATACCTAAACTAAATCATAGTCTTCCTCGTTCTGTCCAAGTAGCTGATTAGTTATTGTTGGTTTTTAACTCGATCATCTTTACTAATCTTTCTAAAGCAAGTTTGTGTTGCTAAGTTCTCTTGCACTGCTTCTTCCGAATGATAATTATGTTATTGATTCTGCAACCAAAGAATTGGACAAGTGGAGTTGATCAAGGCCGCCTTCTTGATCTCCTGGAACTTGATCTTATAACAAGTACTAGAGAAGGTCTTCAAGGTTTATACACCTAATTTAAATAACACGTATTTCTAAATTTGTTAACCCGAGAGAAGTCTATACATTGTGGAAATTTACTTACATTTTGGATCAACTTGATTTTTCTTTGGTACTGGGAGATGAAGGTAGCATGCTGCCTTTATACAACCATATCTTCTCCTTCTTCATATATTTTTTACATGTACCATATCTCCTTTCTTGGTTTTATTTATTTATATTGGATCTTATTTAGAAAAGAATAGCTTAACATTTATACTGATTCCATCTCAGATCCAACAAGTTATAATGGACATTTGCTCGAAGCATTTAACAAACTTTCAAAGCAGTGCACAAGCTCAATGACATTACTTTAACGATATCGAGTGTGTAGTCTTTTAACCCGGGTACTTTTTTTTTGTTAAATATGCAAATTGGTGGGACAATTTGCATCTTATATCTTTTTATCAAGACCCAAAGTTTGTGTTGTGCACAATAATTTCAAAGACTGAGTCTAGACTGTAAAGTTTTTGTGCACATAAATTTCGAGAAATGATCTTCCCTAATATCTATAAGACTATAAAATCGAGATAATTGTCATGGAATATATAGAAACCAGATTATTCAACTCACATTTTTTTGATTTGGTTTACTTGGAAGTGAGAACACATATTAAATTGATCTTATATGGTGGTGGATTAGACAATTGACATTTTACATACACTGTTGACACCACTACGAAGTTTTTGTAAATTGACTACAGGAAGAAAATGCTTTTCGCTATGAATAAGTAAGCTCATAATCAAGGCCATATTGTCTGCAGAAGTACTAGAAATAATTATATAATTGAAATAATAATGATGATAATAATAATTAATATAATTGTACTAGAAATAATAATATAATTATAGGGCTACTTCACCAGAAGTATTGATTTGCTTCTGTTTATATTAAAAATAAATGAGATACATCACTCCTTTTTACCCTTAGGTGGTAGCTGTGATAGATGCTGAAAAGCAAGCTGCCAAAGACTTGCTTCGGGAAAAGAAGAAAAAAAGGGCCTTGTTAGCATTGAAGAAGAAGAAGGTGCAAGAAGAATAATTGAAGCAAGTAAATACCTGGTTCATCAATGTTGAGCAGCAAGTCAGTTTCTCTAGTGTTAATGTCAATTAGGTTATTGTAAAATTTCCTGTTTCCTTTTTTTTGGCTCCAGTAATAATATCTTGTGTACGTAAATATAGTGAGTTCTATAACTATGCGATTTTTTCTAATTAGTATTATTGGTACCAAGTCAATCATCAGGCATACCCTTAGAAGCCTTCAAACTTTTCACGAACATCCCCCTCCTAAACTGACTTAAGTATGGAATTCTTCAAAGAATACTTGCAATAAATATATTAGTAAAAATAATCCTCCATTATTCCTTCAATGCTTGCATTTGTCCTAAATGAGAAGAAGCACATAATGCCTAAGTAAATCCAAAGCCATGCATTCCTTTAGGCTAGGTCGCGTCATCACCGTATGGAATGCACACCCCTTCCCTATATTGTGACTCATACACGTGGACAATCAATATCATTCCCTCCACTCCGTGAAGGGGCGTCCGACAGCCTGGACACGTCATCGATGCATTGAGATTTCCTCCACATCCCATTGCATTGTAACCTTAATCTCAAACAATCTAGATTGCATAGCTTATCCAATATTGGACACGTCCTACATATAGGGAGCGTCCTCCCTTTGTGCGTTGCACCTAATCCTTCATTTTTTTCCTCAATTTGATATCAATTGACCTGTTCTTGACCGGAAATGATCCATAACCAAATGAAAAATGGAAAAAAATTATGTAAGAAATAGATGTATAGATAGTTTGTATTTAGGATAATATTTCTTCCCCAAAATTTAATTTGAAATATGGATATAGGTTGATTTTTGTACACAAAGAATAAATAAGTATGATTGGATATTTGGTTGTCAGTGAATGTTACACGAGTAGAATTGGAAGCTTAGGATAAAATGACTATTTGATCTAAATATTTTATATTAATAAAAAATTATAAGAACCTGAATATCAAAACATGTCCGCCCTAACCAATTATAAGAACCTTATTACCAAAACCTTTCAACGGGCCCTAAACTCTTTTAAAGATGAGTACACGTGTGTTTTCCTTATAGTAGGCTATTGATCTTACTTAGGAGGATAAGTAACAACGTCCATCCCACACCATATATAATGACTGACTATTTTTTATAGTCAATGGTCACATGCTAAATAATTATAAAAGATAAATATGCACCTTCAAAAAATCATGCACAAGCAGCTTCCAAGTCGTTTTATAGGAAATAGTGGAGTGCCATTAGGAAAGAAACTTATTAGTAGCTAATTTTGTCAAATTCACATCTATAAATGAGTATGAGGATTATAGAGTCTTGTGCTCAACCAAATTTTTCCCTAATTGGAACCACAACACATATATGCAATGAATGATTTTGTTAATTAATAAACTTTATGCTAGTAAAACTAAAAAAAATAAATTAGCATCACATACAACATACACAACCAACCTGTAACCTTCTTTGAAGAGAGGAGATGGTCAAAATATTCTTCAAATCATATCTCAAAGTAGAATCAAACAATAAAATATTGATATGCCTCTAATAATGATATTTGGAGCATACCTCAAAGTAGAATCAAATTTCAAAATATTTATAAATCTCTAATAATGATTGTGGTGGATAGCTAAAAAGGTATTGAAATATAAATTCATGTTTTATATGTTTATAAAGAAAAACATATTTTTTCTATTTTTAATTTAAATATTAAGAATTTTTAAAACTTACCATTCAAAACTCAATTAAGTCTATACACATGAATTCACATCTAAAACAAACATTGTATTTAAAAGTAAGAATAAGTTAATGGAGGTAATCACAGTAGTTGAGTCCATGAATGTTAAGCGGCTAATGACTAAAAGCATGAATCTCATTTATAAAAAAATAGCTTTTTTAACATCTTTGGCACATTCTTTCAGGATCATGTTTAAAATGTCCTAAAAAATTCTCATTTTTTACATATAATATACAATATTAATTCAAAAACAAATTTGCTTCATTTTTGTGGTTGTGAATACTAAATAAATCATTTTTGATAGCGAATAGTTTTAAACTATTTGCGACATTAGAAGTATTCAATTTTTTTTTAAATGGTGGGGATGTTTTAAAAGAGTTTATACATTATAAAGGATGATAAATGAGAGAATTATCAATATTAAGGTTAAGAAAGTGGCATGTAAAAATGATGTAAAAGTTAACATGAAACTGATGACTTATCTCATCTTCATACTATAAGAACCCACATAAGAGAATTAGTTAGAGGTTTGCCATGATTAGTGATGTTAAATAATTTTTTGAGAGTTTATTCATTTTTTAATTTTTAATATATGTTTAATTTTCATTACTTGCAGTTCCTAGCTATCAATATGGATGGATTTTAACAGGGCAAAGAATGAAAAAAGGATACCAGCAAGAGCAAATACTCTTTTACCAGTTGTCCTACTCTCATCTGAAAAATATTTTCAAACACATGAGAGTTGAAAATTAAAAGTTTTACCATGAGGATAGATTGAAAGATGACAAATTTTAATATAAAGATATTTGCTATTTATATGTCTAATTAACAACTATAAAACTGGTGTTGGTGATCCCAAAAATGTGAATGTACATGTGGCATAAAAAATTAGTATAAGCCAGTGACAAGTTTAGAACAAATTTTTCAAGAAACTCGTTCTTGCTCACTCAACAAAAGTGAAGCAAACTTTAAAAAAAAGTAAAAGGTAAACAAAAATGTTAGTAAATGAACTGAAATTTTTTTTAACTTAACTTTGTAGTTAGATTTGTTATACTAAAAGGTGGGATAAGGAAATGAGTCCAGTGTGTAAAAAACATCAACTTTATTTTTTGCTAATACATAGGGGCGAAAGTATTTGTGATTTATATAAGTATTTGTTTTTCTGAATTTTTCAATATAAATATATGATAAACAAAGTACATGACCGATTAACTCGGTTGGCAATAAGGTGCCATATTATTGTAGGGTTTTATTTATTTAATTATAAGGTGACTTCACCACATATTTTAACTCCATTAACCGATTTGGTTGTAAAGTGATTTCACATAACACTTGATTGACTATGTTCTAATGTTATTTTAGAATATAAATTTACTCGGTTTGCTATTGTGTGATTTCATTATATAGTATTGTTGACTTCCCATGCACACCATTAATTCTTAACCCAAGCTAAAATAAAATAAAGTTAATAATCCAAAATTCAATTAAAAATATTACAATATGAAGGAGCAGCTAAAAGCAAAAGTTGAAAAGTTAATTTACTATAATTCTAATAATTCTAATTTCTCGAACTCCAATTCTATCAACTGGAATCTTATACGATATTTGTAAGTAACACTACAAGAAAAACGGCTTTTTCCTACCAGCATTTTGGTAGGAAATGGTCTATTTCTGGTAGGAAATGGGGGCAATTCCTACCAAAAGGCTTGGTGGGAGTTGCTCCAGTCGGAATTGCTTTGTGGTAGGAATTGATGCTTGTATTTCAATTGACCCCACTTGCCAAGTGTCAGTCCATGTGGCCTGCCACATAGTACGCCACATCACCTGCCACGTCACCTGCCACGTCACTCAAATATGGACCCCAGTTGATGATTTGGATTGTGGGGCCCAGATACGTGGCATGCCACGTGGCATGTCCCTTTGACAAAGTCAAGCCCTTTTCCTACCAGAATTGGTAGGTTTTGTGTCACTTTTCCTACCAACGTTGGTAGGCTTTGATTGATCAATATTTCCTACCAACCTTTTCCTACTATATATCTTAGTTTATACAAGAACCAAAACCTACCATTCTGGGTTTGTAATGGGCATTCTGGTAGGTTATATTTGGTAGGATTTTATTGTTTATTTGTCAAAAAATTATTTGTTTCTGGTCATTACCATAAACTAAAGCCAAACACAAACCAAAACACAAGTAACCAACATACAAATACATAATCAACAAGCACAAAATAGAATTTAGTACATGATTAATTCATAATTCGAACAATTGTATCATTTCCGGACATAGTTACCGGACAATAAGGATTGACCAACCATCCATAATTAAAACAAAAGCTAAGTTTCCGGCAACAATATCCCTACTTTAGAAATTCATCATTATCCGAATAATGCTTACAAGAGCATAATACTGAAAACAATCCAAGTCTAACCAAAAGCATTTTAACCAAAATCATTTAAGTCTAACAATTTTAACGACAAACTTCATAAAACAAAGAGTTTTAGGGGAGCAGATTTAGTCATCCTCACGATTGGAGCCTTCAAAATTCCCTTCTTCATCTTCGCCTTCAGATGCGCCTTCTTCCCCATTAGCATTCTGACCTTCCCCATCAGCAGCCTCAACATCGCTTTCATCGTCAGAGATGTCTGTTACATCAGTCTCCTCATCAGAACTATAAAGAACCTGCAATACATAAGCGATTCGCGATAAATCATCGACGCTGAATAAATGGCAGATTGGTACGAAAATTGTAAAAGAAAATTACCTCTTTCTCCTTCTCCTGATACCTCTTGAACATATCTTCCACAAGCTCTTTCACGAGATGCAGCACTTCATTTGAAACAAACTGAGTGAATTCAGTTCGGTTTCCAGGATCGCTAAGATCAAGGGCAGCTCGAGCAAGATTCTCAACCTCTTCTTCATTAAGTTGTCGCTGATAGGTAGAAGGATTGGTTTTCAGGATCTCAAGAACTCCACCTACCACAGTTGCGAATAACTTGGCAGGGACACCTCTATTACGAGCAGCACCCGCAGCAGAAGTTTCAGCCCTGTTCTCCGCTTCTTCATCATACTGGACTGACAAATCTTTGATCAGTTGACGGGCGGAAGTTCTCGGAAAACCAACAAGCCTGTTATTCTTAGGCTTTTCACCAGCAGGTACTGTGGCCATCAACCACCACTGAAATGGCTCCACGGCATTCTCAGCTGTAGGATCAAAGATATTTTCTTCAAGTATCTTTGCATAGCTCAGCTGTAAAAGATTTGGAAATAAAGTGTTACAGCTTCTGACCTAAAATACAACATCTCAATTTTTTGCTATATAATTCAAGAGACTTCGTTCAGATCAGATAAATAAAACAAACTCAGATAAAAATAAGATGTTGATAAATTTCACTATGAAACAAGCCTAAATTTGCATTAAGACACATTAAGACACATTAAGACACATTTGCGAAATTTAGCATTATGAACTGTATAGAGCAAATCAAATAAAGTTCTGGAGTTCACAAGATTTGGCTAATAAACATTAAGACACATTTGCAAAATCCAGCATTATGAAACAAGCCTAAATTTCACTATCAAAATCATCTTGAGATATATGGTAGAATCATCTATCCGGCTAATAAAAAAATCCAAAAAAGAAATACCAGTAAATACGTGGGACGTTAATTGCTTATATAAACTGTATAGAGCAAAGTCTAATAACGTTCTGGAGTTCACAAGATTTGGCTACACACTGAGAACATTGATTAATTTCTGGAGTTCACAAGATTTGGCTACACAGTGAGTTTATGCAAAATCCAGCATTATGAATTCCAATATGCATAGAAAACCTAACTTGTATTTCAACATATAAATGCATAATCAAACTCGTTAAAAACTCAGATATATTGTCATTTACTTCTAATAAGTTATATAAAACAAATTATCCAATTTTAATTTCATACCGCAATTTCCTTTGCAGCCTCAGTTGTGTAAATTGGCATGCCATCAGCATCCGTTTCCTTGCGAGTGTGTGTTTTGTCCCACACTTCAAGGCGAGTTGGCACAACGCCATTCTTTTCCTCAGTTAAAATCTAACATATAGATGCATAAAGATAATTAATATTAATAAACAAGATTCTAAATCCAAGTTCTATTTTACTAGATTATGAAGTGAATGTTACCTTCTCCACTTGCTGAAAAGATCTTGCACCAGCGCTGTGCAAGGTAGTCACCTTTTGACGATTTACTTTTCCCTTATCTGATCGTAGCTTGTGTTCATCCGACTCCAAGAAATGAACCATCCCTTCCCATACCGGATCACTGAAGTAGGAAGGTTTAACTTCCAGCAGTGGCTTTTTTAACTTCTCGGAATTTGCATAAGCTCGCTCCTTTTCTTCATGCACTGTTCGCTTAATCAATGCCTTGAGATGCCCAGCAATAGTCCTATAAGCCTCCTTACGACATTGACCCTTCTCATGTCTGAAATATTTCTGCAATTTATATAAACATAAGTTGTTCAATAGTGCAGAAATTACATGCAAATGATTATAGTAAACAAATAAAATGTTTAAATAAGTATGTAATGCCACCTTTTAACATAACATTTTCCTCTTAAAACATTTAAATTAGCAATTACCTATAGTTTGATAATAAAATAAACATCAAAAAGTTGAGAAACCAATTTTGTCCTAAAATAATACTCTTATTTCTGTAATACTAATACTGAAACGGAGGAGCGTTTGCCTCTTCATTCTGATTTAATTGCCAAATCTTGGAGCAAACAGAAACACAAACACAGTAGCAAACAACTAAACTATCAATTAAAAGTACATGTGTATTTGAAAGTAAATCAAATTCAAGACGATGGATACTTACATAGAGTTCAGTAATAACTTTCTCAACCCATTTAGGATACATATCATTGATATCAGTCCACGTGTAAGCTCCCACTGGCCAGAACCCGCGAACAATGCCCAGAATTGTCTTCTTTGCTTCATCATGCATTATGCTACAAAAATAATAATCGTTACTAATTGGACATATATTAAAGTTAGGTAAAGTAGTAAAGAATAAAATGCAAAAGTCTATAAATTTAGACTTACACTCCATTTGAAATATCAATACGAGTCGGCTTTGCTGGAGGTGTGGAACCAAATAGTCCAGAGGAGTTTGCTCGCTTTCTTGGACCCATCCACTCAACTAATTCTGCCCTTGTCTTCCAGCGGGGATAAGACTGTGATATCGCTAAAGCTTTGGCCTTTGCCTTTGATGCTGCCGTCACTTTGCCTTTGCATTTTCCTTTGCGTGAACTCGCATTTTTCTTAGACTTAGCGATCTTTCCATTCTTATTCACTGGAACTTTTTTGCCTTTCTTTACAGATGCCACAGGACTCTTACCCTGGAAAACCTTTGCCATTAAGCCTGTAAAAAACAATATCAAGTAGTAAATTAAACAATAACCCTGTAAACAATATCTTCCTAAGCTTCAACCCTAACGGACTAAGCTTCAACATATATGTCTGTTGGCATAGCAATAGACACACACTACGCACATTTTGTCGACTGACCAAACACACACTATCGACCAAACACACACTATTTTACAACTATATATGACTACTACACAAGTGTATGTGTTATGTGTATGTGAATCCACTGCATATTACAATACTAATTCACTGTAACATCATACGTATACCTAAAACTTAATACGTAAACTTAAATAAACATCAAAAACATCAAAATACATATTTAAGCACATAGTTTAGTAAAAAATGACTGAAAAACCCATAGTCAAAGCATAGTTTCATCAAAAATCAATTTTGATGGACTTAAAATCACATTTAAGCACAACCCATATTTAAAGCATGCATAATAAACACAACCCATAAATATTGCATGCATATTGCCCAAAAGCCCCAATATCTAGCCTAAAATCCCCTGTTTAACACCCGATACTCTTTAAAATTGCAAAAGTTAACACCCCAAACACAATAAACATCTAATCCATGATACTCAATACACAATAATGCATACATATGATCATATACACACATAATCATATAAAATTGAATAAAAAATGAATAATAACAAAAGGGAAAATACATAAACGAATAGCTGAAGAAATTAATAGATGAAGAAAGCTTACCAATCGAAGAGATGATGAAGAGATGACGAAGAGATGAAGAAGAGATGATGAACTGGTAGGGTAAACACAGAGAGAGAGAGAGAGAGTATGGTGAAGAAATGGTGAGAGAGAGTATCGAAAGGAAAGAATAATGTTGGTAGGGTATATGTGTTTAACCCCCAATTAATTTTTTAATATTTTATTGTAAGATCAGAACCTACCAATATTGGTAGGTTTTGATCCCAAAACTGGTGGGTTTTGACCTGCGCGGTAAATTGAATTTTTTCGCCAAAAATTTGGCGGAAACGCCAAAAAAATGAGGTGGGATTCGAACACACACCCCACAGAATCATTTACAATATACTAACCATTGTGCCAAAATGTTTTTTCTGAAAAAATTGACACAAACAAGTATATCTTAGTTAAAAAAATTGGATAATTTTTATTTAAAATCGAATATTTTACGAAATTATTAAAATAATAATTTAATTATTATTTTCAGGTGTTGCCTTTTCCTACCAGTTTTTAGGTGTACTTCATACCACAGTTGGTAGGAAATACCCTATTAGGAAAAGGACAAACAACTTTTTTGGGCAAAACCTACCAATTTTGGTAGGAATTAAAAGTTTGTTTTATATATCTATTATAAAAATATAATAGCTTAATTTTTAAAAATTCAATATTTCGACAACATGTATAAAATTAATGTATCTAATCATCCGTAAGGTTGGATTATTAAAAAAAAATAAAATCCAAGTGTGTAATCCTCAACATCCCCGACACTTTGAGTTGAAAACCTAACTCAATCTTCGAACAATCTCGACGTTCCGTTTTCTAAACGATTTTCTTAGTTATAATTGTTTTCTTACCCAAATTTTTTTCCTAGTTTTATTTCACTGTAAAATGACATTTCACTTGAAAAGTTTTAATTTATCGAACCATTTTCATATTTAATATTTTCTTTTCGTAATAATTATAATTATCCAAAAAACAAATGAAAATACGGGATGTAAGTGTGATCAACTAACTTTTAGAGTTTCACTATTAAAATGAATAGATGTTTATGTTTATAGAGTTTGATCAACGGAAATGTGACAAACTATGGGCAAACAGTACAAAAAATATATTTTTCTTATATTTTTTTTCTATAGATCTATTATAAATACATAATAGCTTAATTTTTAAAAGTTTTATACTTCGATTACATGTATAAAACTCATATATCTAATCATCCGTAAGGTTGGATTATTAAAAAAAATTTAAATGTCTAACTCATCCCCGACACTTTGAGTTGAAAACCTAACTCAATCTTCGAACAATCTTGACGTTCCGTTTTCTAAACGATTTTCTTAGTCATAATTGTTTTCTTACCCAAATTTTTTTCCGAGTTTTATTTCACTGTAAAATGACATTTCACTTGAAAAGTTTTAATTTATCGAACCATTTTCATATTTAATATTTTCTTTTCGTAATAGTTTTCTCACATTTCCTACCAATATTGGTGGGAAATAGGTGGTAGCCATTTCCTACTAGTTTTGGTAGGAAATAACTGGTTGGAAATACGCCGTTTTTGGTAGGTTTTAAAACAGAAGGTTGGGAACCGCCATTTCCTACCACATATTTCCTACCAAATGTTATTTCCAACCAGTTATTTCCTACTGGAGGTTATTTCCAACCAGTTATTTCCTACTAGAGGTTATTTCCGACTAGTTATTTCCTACTGGAGGTTATTTACAACCAGTTATTTCCCTCTATCAGCATAATAATGAAGATTAAGAAACATTTTAAATATAGAGAATGTAGAAAATTTACCAATATAAAAAATATAGAAAACTCACCATTAAAATTCATTACTAGTACAATTAAATTTCAAAATACATATCAATCAATATCTTCAAAACCATCGGTTTCTTCATCTTCTTCTTCTCCAATTCTTCTTTCTTCTTCTTCTTCTTCTTCTTCTTCTTCTTCTTCTTCTTCTTCTTCTTCTTCTTCTTCTTCTTCTTCTTCTTCTTCTTCTTCTCTTCTTCTTCTTCTTCTCTTCTTCTTCTTCTTCTCTACTTCTTTCAACTTCTTCGTCTTCTTGTAATTCTTCATCTTCTTTCCTCTTCTTCTTCCATATTTTGAGTTCGATCAATTCGAATGGGATCATATTGTGCGAAATCAATAAAAAGGACGATGAAGACGCATTTGATACATTCTCTTGATAAGCCTCTTCATTTGGTTCATTGGTAGTTTCATCAATAGGGCGATTTTTACAATTCACAACGGTATACAAATTGCTCCGAGGATTCAATACACTGGGAGCATAGTATACTTGAATTGCTTGACTAGCCAAAATAAATATTTCATTCGACTTCAACCTTGATTTCACATCAATAGTCACAACACGATTTTTATCAACCCGAACACCATTTCCAACACTATCAAACCAATGACATCTAAATAAATAAACAAAATTTCCTCCTCCATAGATAAGCTTAATAATTTCTTCTATTTGACCATAATAATTAACAAGAACATCATTGTGAAAAGTGCCTTTAACAAAAACCCCATCATTAACATGAAACTTATATCAATTAACCAAACAACCTTGAAAAAAGAAAATATCGCATACCGGCCCATCAATCAAATATTTGAAAAAATCATAGTTTACACCATTTTCAACCTATATACAATAAAAATATGTATTATATTAGAATATTTTTATATCAAATGTACCATATAATATGCGGATTAATGAAAGTACCTTTTCTCTAAACCAAGGCTTAAATTTGGTTTTTTGGAGCGACTCCAATCTTTCATTTGATATATGTGGATCATTCGCACGTATGTGGGCATCAAATTCCCTGAAATACAAAAGTAATTAGTAAATTATATATAACACTATACAAAAGACACATGTAGTAAATTAACATTTAATTACAAAAGACACATGTAGTAAATTACCGAATGTACGGTTGAGCTTCCGGCATATTTAGTAGCACATAATATTCTGCAATCATCAAATCACTTTTATTTAAATACCCAACAACGTGCTTCCCAATAGTTTGAAGAGGATATCTAAAAACTTCTAAAACATTTTCTTCTTGTGCTTCAACCACAACTTCATTACGACGTGCGGTATTATGAACCGTGTTTATGGAAGAGCGAAAGTAAAATGAAGAAAAATTGATCATTTCTTCCTCAACATATCTCTCCGCAATTAAACCTTCCACCCGTGCTCTATTGCCGACCTTATCTTTCATATGCTTCAACAATCGCTCAAAAGGGTACATCCAACGATAGTAAACCGGTCCTCCGAGTCTACATTCTTCAATCAAGTGTACAAGTAAGTGTTCCATAATGTCAAATAAAGCCGGTGGAAAGACGGTTTCGAGCACACACATTGTCCTCACTACACGTTTTTCCAAGACATCCAAATCTTCACGTAGTAAAACGGATGAGCAAATATCAAGGAAAATATTTGAAAGAGCGGTGAGAGCTTCCACAATATAAGATGGTAAAAATTCACGAAAAGCAATTGGCATTAACTTTTGCATGAAAATATGACAATCATGCGATTTAAAACCGGTAATTCTTAAAGTATCCCATTTGATACAACGGGATATATTCGAGACACATCCATCGGGAAGTTTAAGTTTAGAGATCCAATCACACAAAAGCCGGAGTTGAGTTCTAGTAATTGTGTAAGGTGCTTTAGGCATGATCCCCTTTTCATCGATCCACAAATCACGTCGTACATCTAGATATTTGCAATCCGCCCTTGATTTTTTTTTATCTTTAGTCTTGATACGATCATTTACAATTGTGTAAAATATATTCTCAAACACATTCTTCTCGGTATGCATAACATCAATACAATGTCGTAGATCATGAGATGCCCAATACGGTAGTTCCCAAAACATTGAAAAGTGGGTCCAATGATGATCTACTCCATAGCCCCTAGGCTGAATTTACTAAAAGTGTTTCCGGGTGGAGCGAAATCTATTTGCAATAAAGAAGATAGTAATTTCTCACCCTTGGTACGACCATCAAACACTTTAAGTTCCGTTGTAGCATATTTTTGATTTTTCTTTCGCATCGGATCATTTTTATCCAAAAATGTTCGATATGTTCCATAGAAACAACATTTTTCGGAATTCTTGAGTTGGAAACCTTGTACATTTCCAACACAAACTGGGCATCCCATCTTCCCTTTTGTTGACCAACCACTAAGCATACCTAAAGCGGGAAAATCACTAATTGTCCACATAAGTGCCGCCTTCATGATGAAATTTGTTTTCAAATGTTGATCATAAGTTTCAACCCCGCTTTGCCACAAAATAAATAATTCGTTCATAAGCGGCCTTAGAAACACATTGAGATTTTTTTCCGGATTATCCGGACCGGGAATTAGTAGTGTCATAAATATGAACGGTCTTTTCATACACATAGAAGGAGATAGATTATAGACGACCACTACAACCGGCCACAATGTGTATACATTATTTCCGGAATTTACAAATGGATTGAAACCATCACTTGACAATCCAAGTCGAACATTACGAAACTCCTTAGCAAAAGATGGGTATCGCTTGTCAAAATTTTTCCTATCATCTCCGTCCGAGGGGTGACTTAGCTCTCCCTCTTTTATTTCTCTTTTCTTGTGCCAAGTCATATGTTTAGCCGTATGCTCCGACATGTATAATCGTTGTAAACGGGGAATTAGCGGAAAATGTCTTAACACCTTCTTTGGTATTTTTCTTCCATTTTTTCCCATGATATCTTTGTAACGATCCTCTTTGCAAATGTCAGAAACAACTTTTTTTCGTCGTTATTATAAAATAACATACAATTATTTGTACATACATCAATTTTTTCATATCCCAACTTCAATTTTTTCACCATTTTCTTCATTGCATAATAAGAAACCGGTAGCTTATGATCTCGTGGCAACACTTCCCCAATAATATCAAGTAGTAAATTAAATGATTTCTCACTACAACGAGATACGTCTTTGAAATGTAACAATCTCGTAGTGAAAGAGAGTTTTGTATAATTTTTATTACCGGGGTAAATAGGAGCTCCCGACTCATTGGCATCGGTGTAAAATTGAGAAGCATCAAAATTTGGAGATTCTTCGGCATCATTCATACTACTACTATTACTACCCCTCATATCATTGAAGCTATAAAAATCTTGCCCGGAACTATCTCGTAACAACCCAAACATATCCACTGGTGGTTCCACAATTGGTGGTGCACGTCGTTTACGATGACATGTCCGTCGAGACTCCGTTGTTGGCTCTTTCTCACCATGCAAAGTCCACACGGTATATGATTCAAAAAATCCGGAAGCATACAAGTGAAACTTTATGGTATCTAAATTTTCCCAATGACCATTCCCATAATTCTTACAAGGACACAACGTCTTATCTTTTGTCAACCCAAACCTTTTTGCCGAATCTAAAAATTCTTCCACACCATTTTTATACTCATCCGTTAACGTAATGCGATCACTTTTCATACGACGTGACATCCAACCACGGTTTACATTTGACATCTACAATATCAACAAAACTACATTTCAATTTAACTTCACTTTTTGGAATTGTTAACATTTCAAACATATATAAATTATTAACATACAAATTATAACATCTTTCTCACCATCTACAATATTAACAAACACCATTTCAATTTAACTTCACATTTTTTCTCTTCAATTATAAAGCATATACAAATTATACATTCAAATCATACACAATATCATCCTAACTAACATAGAACAAAAAAAAACTTACAATATTGAAATAAAGAACAATGAGATCAAATTATACCTTTACAATGAAAGTGATTCTTGAAGAAAAAAAACTTCTCCCTTTTCTCCTTCTTCTTCTTCTTTCTTATCTTTCTCTTCTTCTTTCTAAATTTTCATCTTATCTTCATTCTATTAACACCACCCAAAACAAAACTAAAAAGTTGGTGGGTCCATTTTTAAAATATTATTAATTCTAGGCCTTTTCCTACCAAATATGGTAGGAAATGCTTTTCACGGCCAGATGTCCTTTTCCTACCAATATTGGTAGGAAATGACCTGAATTATTAATATTTTTTATACTTCAGAAAAATGTTTTATATTCTTAATAATATGTGGCCTGCTGATGTGGTCGGTGGGGTTATTTTCATAATAAGATTCTACCAAAACCTACCAATCTTGGTAGGAAACACTTTCCCACCAAACTTGGTAGGAAATGGTTCAGATTTAAGGTATTATTTCTTTTTTCATAAAAAATTTTAAACAATAAAATAAGTGAGGGCTGATGACGTGGTTGATGGGACCATTTCGGTATCAAATTTTGGTCAAAACCTACCAATATTGGTAGGTTTTGAATTTCCCACCAATATTGGTAGGTTTTGGTGCTTGCGTGTACACAATCTGGGCCCCACCTAGAGCAATTCCTACCAGTTTACGGGTTGGTAGGAAATGCTCTACCATTTCCTACCAAGTTTTTCTTGTAGTGTAATTAGCTATACAGCCTAGTAAGAAAATAGTCGATCCAACTAGCATGATAAGTAACATATAACAAATAACGATAATCTATACGATATGATAAATGAAATAAGTTATTTCAAGATATATTCTTATTCTTATTCGATGCATACAATACATACAATCACATAACAATAATAATTCGAAATCTGTAATCCATGCCACGATCACTACAACATGATGATAACGATTCTAAATGTTTTGAAAATTATCACTACAATACGGTGACTACGATTCTTATTTCTTATTCGATATTTTCACAAATCATGATATAAATTAGAGATTCAAAATTATCATCTATACACCACACATATACAATAAAGCAACTATACATATACTATTACAAATAAATTTTTTAAAAATATCATCCTTAGGCCAAGTTTTGGTATCAGGTATAAACGCACAACATACAATTTTGAAAACACTAGCAAGATTGATCAAAAACTTACTTGTAAATCTGACCAGATCTGAAATTACTCAATTTTGACCCTCTAAATGGCGTTTTCTTGGAAAACACGAAATATCAAAGTTGTAAAAAATAAAAAGACCTTCTGAAAATTCCAGAATCAATGAATTCTGACTTATGATAAATTTTCTATGAATTTTATAAGACTGCTGATTTTTCTATTTAGAAGCCCTACGAATTTTGTCAATTAAAAACAGGATGGTGAATATGGCATATTTATAACAATACAAAACCATATTTTTTACCCTACAAGTTATCCATATTAGAATCTGATCCGAATTTGATGCATATTAGTCTAATTCAAATTTTAACTCCTAGTCCATGTCTAAGTTTAATACTTTTTTATGATTAGGGTTAGTTTCTATGGAGTCCTCTATTTCATTAGAGTCCTTGGAGTCCATATATGTTCTACAAGTAAAATAGAGCTTAAATTGTTGCAAAACGTATTATTTTTCGAATGATATTCTACAAATATCACAATTTTATTGAAAATCTTGCAGATTGCATACATTTTACAAGTAGAACGTTACAAAATATATAATTATACAAAACACGCTTAGTTTACAAAACATAAATGTTCATGTTGCAGAACATACATATTGTACTTGTAAATATATGCGTTTTGCATGATTTTCATGAAGTAATGATATTCGTTAAATATGTTTTGCAAGATAACAGGTTTTAAAAGATATTTTATTTGTAGAACATAGATGGACTCCGAGGACTCCAATTAAAAGGTGGACTCCAAAGAACTTTACTCTTATATTATTAATTTAATTCTTAAAATTATGGAATATTACAACAACTTCACGTAATTCTCGTTCTATTTCTTATGACTTATTTAACTTATTATCATTTTCTGTAACATTGTTGTGCCCGAAATCTCGCGTGAGCTCGATTTAAGGCCCATAAAGAGATTGGACTCAGTTGGAATGGATTAAGATGTGGTTTGGTACAAGTTTGACCAAAGAATGATTGGTTTTAGAGGTGCTTATACTATGGTGCTGAGTACCTTAGGAAGTAGAAGCTAGGCAAGAAGTTCATTTGGTTTTCAGTAGGCACGCATGATTATAACAAGTGTTGACCATGCATCAGCAGCAGTCTTTAATGGACATGCGAGGTGTTGGAAGCACCAAAAAGGCTGGACTCGATAAAAAGAAACAGAGGTAGGAGCATCAGCGTACTTTTGCTTGTAGAATGAGTGTTCAACTTGGATTGTACCTCCTACAATTAAGGAGAACAACTAATATCTTCATGGATTGGTTTCCTAATCGGTTTCTATCACTAAAAACATGATGAACACTTACAATTGAAGGATAATTACACGGTTTAATGGATTTTTACATTGAATTATGGATTAACATGGGCTTTTAGTGTCCAACCGAGTTAGGACACGAGAAGCTCACTTGGAAGCAGCTGGATTATTTGTGGGAACTGGTTTGGCTTATCAAGAAGGGAGTCATGGATCTAAGAACTACGTAAATATAATATCCAGGTTTGACAATATAATAAAATATGAGATATTTATTTTGTATTATTATAATAGTCGTTGAGATATGTGTGAATTAAATTTATTCATCATGTGAGATATGTTTTTATTATTTTTGTTTTCCAATTAATATTAGGGTATTAATGTGTATTGTTATTTAGATTATTGTCCCACGTTGATTCGAAATAAGAGGGGAAACTGTTCTTGCTCTAAATATGTATGGAGTGTATTGGGTCTAAATTGTGTGATAGGTACTTGGCTCACTTCCCACATTGGTGAGAATGTGAGCAAAGAAGTATCCTTAAACTATAAATGAAGGCACAAACTTGTGGTATGTACTTACAAGTGCTAGTTTAACTTTTAATGTATTGGCTTTTGTCCCACATCGAGATAAAATGGTAAAGATGGTAGCCCTATATCTATATAAGTAGAAGGATGTGCTGAATTTTTTAACATAAAGGACTTAATAAATAAGTTTCTAGTTTAAAACTTTTCTTCTCTACTACCCCCATCGAGAAGAAGAGGAAATGTGTGACTCTCAACCCATTATTTAAACTCATTTTATGTCATGAGTTCAAGTTTATATGAACTTAAAGCCTTTGCTTTATTCGTCCATTTTCTTTAAGCAAGCTGATTTTTTTTTACTAAACTTAGTTAAAAGAGACTAGTTACAATTAGATGCCACTCTTACCAAGCACAATAAACAAGTGAAGTGTTGTGTATAATAAGTTGAATAATTTTGAGTGCTATAGGAGGATTAGTATCCCACATTGATACCAAATAAGATGAAAGGAGCTATAACTCCTATACATATCATGAAAATGTTTGGAAGAATCAAGTTTTCCTCCCATATCAAAAAGGTGTGGAAGTTCAAGGCTTAAAGAGCCTACTAAAACATGATAGTTTTCAAATAGTTGAATAGAAAGTAAGTGTTGTTTAGGACTTTGAGCATCTTGCTTGGTCCACACAACTAAAATTAAAAGATGACTTGGATTTTCTTTATTAGAAATATTTTTCCCAAGATCCTACAAAGTGATTAAAAGAGTATAATTTTGTGTCTATAAAATGTTAGTTTGTGAATGTGAACAAATGAATTAGAAAGCAAACTATTGAAATGTTGAGGGTGGTGTAGTTCCACCCTAAGTGTTGGAAGTTTTCAAAATCATACTAGAGTCCCACATCGAGTTGGATATAAATAGTAGGCTGCTATTTATATAGTACCACTAAGCATACATTTAAAATTTAGTTGCACAAATGATATAGGCGCCGGAGACAACAAACTGTTGGAGTAAATGTCACAAGTCCACTTTTTTTTATTTCAATCAACTCAAATGTCCCACATCGAATTAGTACGTGAGTAGGGACAAACTCTCATCTATATAAGTGAGGGAAGTCATCCCCTAGTAGAGAAGTAGGAATCAAAGTTAAGCTCAACTTTGAGGTAACTACTTATCTCACTTCTTTTAAGTTGTGTATTTTCTACTTGTTTTATTGAATAATATTTTAATATTTTATTAACTTCTTAGATAGTAATTATAATATTATAAGTAGTTATTTAAAGGTTGAATCATAGTTTAATTAACTTAACCAAAGTTATAAATTATATAGGTGGAATAGAGAATGATTTATGACAAAGGAAAATATGTATGATATTAGGTGATTCTAAAAGACCTTGATCGAAAGTATCTTGTTGTTTAAGCTAGACTTGAGGTAAGTAAAGTACTTAACCGCAACACAAGATTACTTATTTGAATCTATCCTTGGTTATTGTCAATTTTGTTGTTACTTTGTGATGATTGAAATGGTTGTAGTTACGAGATTTGATGCGTATATTTATCGTGAAATTTTGATAACATATGTTGCTATATATATGAAATTGTGCATATGATCAATTGGGAATATGAATATATATTGAATTGTGTCACTGTTACGAGAAGATGAGTTTTTACCAAGTCTTTTGTAGGCTAGTAAGGGTAGTCCATTATGTGTAGGCCAGGTTCGATTATCAAATATGAATTGATCTTGCCTCCTCCATGTGATTATGATCTATGTGATTTATGATCTATGTGATCGGATATCGCAGAGCAAGGCCGCCTTAGGTTTTGAGCTCGATGGGACAACCATGGAATAAGGTATACGACGAGCCACTCTGTTGGTAATGGCGCCAGAGGAGGTTTCCCATGGGATATTATGTTATGAGAAAGCCCTGCAGGCAAATATATTGAACATGGTGAACTAATTAAATATCTCGTAATTCATAAATAATAAAGATAAGATGAAATGCACTTATACATGATGAGTTACTTTTGTGTGTTATTTATCTTTAGTTACTTTACTTACTGAGCGAAGTAGCTCATAGTTTTCTTGTATTGCAGGCAAGGGTAAAGATAAAAATAAGTAGAATTGGGACTAAGCTGAAGAAGAACCTTGGGTGGATGATGTACATATGGCTACTTTGACATGTAAATGGCCTATCTATATGGTTTACTATATGTCACCTAGTAATGACACGTTTTATAGTACGTTTTTAAGTATGGTTTGTATTAAAGAATAAAAGTAGACTTTATATGTTGGTAATGTGGTTTTGTTGGAGTTAAAAAAAATGCTGAAGCTTATATGTTGAAATAGAAATGTTATTGTAGTATATTTTCTTTTGTTAAGTAACTCAGGTTAGGGTGTTACAGTAAATGACTTGATTCCTTTATAAGATGATACTTAGGCTATTCAAGAGGGATATGCTATGATAGACTAGAGATAATCTAAAAACTCTTGGATTTAGCCACCAATAATCATGGAAAACCCACCCACCAAACCCACCATCTTACAAAATCCAATAAATCTCCGATAATTGTGTTATCAAAATCCTCCAATAAAATATGACGCAAGAAGGAGGGGATTTGGATTATTTGTTTGTTTGTTCTAGAAGGACTATACACATGAATATGGTGGTTACTAAGGGTACACGTTGAGGACGCATCAGGATCCCATGATAACAAGATCCTTACAACTTGTACCCAAAGTGTATACGGAGAAGAACACTGCTTAGATTACAGACGAGAGAGAAAAATCTATGTGGTTATTTGTGGATTTTTAGAGTTTCTTGACAAATATGTTCTTGGTGGATGTTTCTCACAAACGTGAGCACAAAGCAGGATTATTAGGGTTACTTGTCTTTGGAAGCAGGTTGACATTCTAGCGTGTCCAAGGACTCATATATGTGAGAGATATATGATGGTATTTGTGACTGTTTTTGCATCAGGTCTTCTATTGAGCGATTCTTGGTGTTGGATGTAAGTTAGGAGAAGGTCATTAAGGTGCACAACCACAAGGAGAATTAAAAAGCTTCAGGAGCTATGGGATATAAGGATGCGAAAATGAAACTGTCATGAGGATATAAATAGAAAATATGGTTGAAATATAACGAGGTGCGGGTGATGGACGTCCCATTTTGTTGTTAAAAAAGGGAAATCATTTGTACTGGGTAAGTAGTTTTCTTTATTGTATTGATTTTTACAATTTTGTAATGCGTATATTATATTTTTCTTGCAAATGCATATTTTAATAATATCTTATTAATATTTTGGACAATTTTGTGCAAGATAAATATTTTTTAAAAAATATGTATTATTAATATACATATTTTACACATTTTGAAAATATATATATGTATTTTTTATATTGTACATATTTAAATTTAATATTTTTAAAGGAAAAAAATGTTTCAAGTCATATAAATAAAATGTTATCATGCCAAGTGCAAAAATAAATAAAAAGGAGGTGACCACGTAAAGGAAGCTATTGTGAAACACAGGGAGGTCCTACTAAGCAAGCTAAAAGCTCTATACCATACAAAGCTAAGTTTTACTCTTCGGCGTTATACATATATTTTAGTTTTCTTTTGCAATTTTTCTCGCACATTTGTCAGGTAATTTAAGGGGAGAAGAAACATATGTGCTAGAATTATGACATCAGAGGAGACTATCAAAAGAGTTATAAGAGCAGAAAAGGTGTAGATGAACCTTATTAGTTTATAAAGAAAGAAAAAAGATTATCCTATAATGCCTGAATTTTCTGTCGATAACTAGAGCTAAGTTTTTAGTTTTAATATTTTCCTACGTATCATATATATTTTTCTATACCATGCATTTACATAAATCTAGTTAGAATATTTATACATGACACATGAGACTATGGTTGACAACGCGTTGCGGAAGGTGCTTGTAATACAAACTTTTCACTATTTCCCATACAAATAAGAAAAATTTGAAGGATAGTAAATTATTATACGGATTCAAAGAACTAGATAGATGACTACTAGAAATATGTGCATCCATGAAGCTAAATAAATGATTAAAGTAAAAGTCCATATGTATGAACCGGGTATAGGTCCAGATGACATAAAAGCATGTTCACCGAAGGACGTCAAAAAGGTTCAATTTTTAAACGTTTATAGACTATAAAAGTTCTTACAAAAGAAAAATAATTGGAAAAGGCACTTACTACATAAGAGGATGGATGAGATTCTAGTCCTCAACAGAGTTCTGCTCACAATTCAAGCGAAGGTTCAAGTGACGAATCTGAGAAAGAAGAGGTGTATGCATATGAACCATTTAGATATGAAAATGAAGATGTATAAAATTAAGAGCAGCAAGAGGCAGGTTCTTGTGAATCTTTGGATCTCAGCATAGTTCAGGTACATATACGTATCAGAAATGGTGACCCTGGAGGTTTATACAAGTACGAGGAGGAATAGGAATGCCTTATCCACAAAGGACGGAGATAAGGTCATACCACAATGACTTCAAGGATTTACTCCATAGTTAAAACTTCAAGCCAATTCATGGCTAAAACTTGTTGCATATAAGCCCAAGACTCGAAGGTACTTCAACAATAAGGTTCAAGCTCACCCTCTGAAGGAAGGTCCAATGCTACGTGAAAGGTCAAGGCATGGAAGCTCTTTTTCCATATTTGTGGCATAAATGGGCAAGGTTTGATGTACATATTCTAGTTCATATATCATATGAATATATTAAAGTTGTCTTATTTTATATTCCCTCTTGTACTACGTGAGTTTGATATTATATAGGAAGTAGGTTGGATAATTGATTTTATGGTTTGAGATTATTACATGCTTATATGTTCGATTAGTTGAACAACTTGCATGACTATGAAAGTTTAATATTCTCATAGTAATGATGTGGATTCACAATGTTAATATGTTTACAATTGATTTAATTATCTGTTATTTGGTATACTCTACATAGTTTAGGTCAATTATATAGTTTGTATGTGTATATACATATTGAAGTGCAACTGCATGCTTGAACCTAGTTCTTCACTATAAGTTTGGATTATATTAAAGAACTCAAGGGGGGGGGGGGGTAGTATGTGTATACCCCATATATTTATAACTTGAAAATGGATTTAATTGGATTTGGAAGGAACAGATCTGCATGTATTGTTGTGCCCAAAATCTTGTGTGGGCTCGATTTAAGGCCCATAAAGAGATTGGTCTCAGTTGTAATGGATTAAGATGTGGGTTTGTGCAAGTTTGACCCAGAAATGATTGGTTTGAGAGGTGGTTATACTATGGTGCAAAGTACCTTAGGAAGCAGAAGCTAGCCAAGAACTTTATTTGGTTTTGAGTAGGCAGGCATGGTTATAAAAAGTGTTGACCATGCATCAATATCAGTCTTTAATGGATATACGAGGTGCTGGAAGCACCAAAAAGGTTGGACTGGATAAAAAGGAACTTATACAGGTGCATCCACGTACTTCTGCTGGAAGAATGAGTGTTCAATTTGGACTGTACCTCCTACAATTAAAAAGAACAACTTTTATCTTCATGGAATGGTTTCCTAATTGGGGTCTATCACTAAAAACATGATAAACACTTACAATTAAAGGATATTTACTCGGTTTAATGGATATTTATATGGAATTATGGATTAACTTGGGCATTTAGTGTCCAGCGTAGTTAGGACACTAGAAGCTCACTTGGAAGCAGTTGGATTATTTGTGGGAACTGGTTTGGCTTATCAAAAACGGAGTCCCAGATCTAGAAACTACGTAAATGACTTGATTACTTTATAAGAGGACAGTTAGGCAGTTCAAGAGGGATATACTAATATGGGTTAGTGACAACCCACAAACACTTGGATTCAGCCACCAATAATCATGGAAAACCCAACCACCAAACACGCCATCTTACAAGATCCAACAAATCTCCGATAATCGTGTTGTTATCAAAATCCTCCAAGAATATTTGGCGCTAGAAGGAGGGGATTTGAATTGTTCGTTTGTGGAGGAAAAATGATTGTTATAGGTGTTTATTCATAGTCATATTAAGATTTCTTGATGAAGGCATTTATGGCGGCTCTGTTCCAGAAGGTCTACACATGAATATGGTGGTTACTAAGGTTACACGTTTAGGACGAATCAAGATCCCATAATAACAAGATCCTTACAACTTGTACTCATGGTGTAAACGGAGAAGAACACTGCTGAGATTACAGATGAGAGAGAAAAATCTATGTGGTTATTTATGGATTTCTAGAGTTGCTTCACAAAGATGTTCTTGGCGGTTGTTTCCCACAAACGTGATCATAAAGCTGGATTATTAGGGTTACTTATCTTTGGCAGCCGCTTGGCATTTTAGAGTTTATAAGGACTCATATATGTGAGAGATATATGGTGGTATTTGTGACTGTTTCTATATCAGATTTTGTGTTGAGCGATTCTTGGCGTTAAATGCAAGTTCTAGGAGAAGGTCATTAAGGTGCACAACCACGACGAGAATAAAAAAGATTCAGGAGCTTTGGGATATAAGGATGCGAAAACGAAGTTGTCATGAGGATATCCATACAAAATATGGTTGGAATATAACGAGGTCCGGGTGAAGGGCGTCCCCTTTTATTGTTCAAAAATGCGCAGACTCGAGGAAAAGGGAACGTATTTGTACTATCACTACAAGAAAAAACAATAGACATTACCTCATAGATATCGCTGTCATTAAGGATCGATGTTAAAAATGTTTTTAGCATCAGTTTGTTCGAAAACGATGTTGAAGACCATTTTTTACATCAGTTAAAATCAAAACTAATGTTTAACTCCTTTTTAAAAAAATACGCGGATCACAACCCCTTAACAAAAACATTTTCCCCCCTCTTTCCTAAAAAAATGTCTCGGCCCCCTTAGAAACATTTCACTGTTCTTTCTTCTCTCTCACCAGCCTCTCTCCTTCATCTCTTTCTCTTTCCCAATTCTCTCTCACTCACTCACTCTCAGCCTTCGACATTGAAAGTCTAACTTATAGAACCTTAATTAGAGCTATAGGTTTGAAACCCCTAATTTGAACCCTACATTTCAAGTAATCGAACCCTAACTTTCAACTAAAATGGCCGATTAGCTGCAAGTTTTGGTCGATTTGTGCAAATGAGGTTGAACATTGGTCGATTTGTGCAAAGGAGGTTGAACCCTAGCTCGAATCTGCTGTAATTAGTAAGTGTTGTTATAATTATTTTTTTCAAAATTCAATTTTCGATTTTTAATTCTTTGTTTTTGTGAAATGGGTTGCTTGATTTTGGTTCTTGATTGTTTTGTTGATGTGTGTTTTTTGTTATTTTTGTATTTGGGATTTTGAAATTTGATGTGGTGTTATTTTAGGTGTCAATGCACTCAACAAAATTGTATTGCTTTCTGATCGTCTATGATTATGCCGTGCAGGGAGGATATACGGGTTTCTATTCAAGAAATACCATTCCCTTGTCACCAAAAATTGTAAATGACATCCACAAGCGTGGTGGGACAGTCCTTGGGACATCTCGTGGGGGGCATGATACGATGAAGATTGTTGACATATTGAGCATAAGGTATGTCTCTTCATATGGCAAAATTTACAAGTTTTCAACTTCACGAATCCAAGTTTTGGTACTTTAGGAAAAGTTAATGGTTATCTCTCTATATAATTTAGTATATGAATTGACATCGAATAAAATGTTAAAAACAGGGCTTATTGTTCTGGCTTACTTTCTTTTGTATTGATTATTGCTTGATCATGGTGGTAAAAAAAATCATTCCATCCTTTTTTATTGCCTAAAAGGAACCATGGGAAGAGGTTTGGGGCTTAATACCTGTCTCTTTTTTATGTGTTTTTAGTTGATTCTCTGTCTCCAAATATTGCATTCTGCATTACAACTACTTTGGACACCTTTGTGATAATAAGTTTTAACACATCTCTTCTATATATAATAGCCCAACATGGCTATAAAAAGTGAGAATTTTTATTCTAAGTGAAATAACGGATTTGCCCCGGTATCTATAATATTAAAAAAAATTATTGTCGAGAATGGAACCATAATCTACACATTAGTTTTAACACTATAATACCACTATGTCACTATGTATTTTATGTTTTTAATCAAACACTTAATATGTGTGTGTCGTTAAAGAGTAAAATTTCAGATTCCTATTGCAATTCATGAAATTAACTTTTTAGTCATGTTTTTTCGTTCATATATATTTATTCAGTTAGCTATATAATTCTAAATAATTAAAGTTATAATTTAGAAAATAATATTGATAAATATCTAACATATAAAGATAAGCATTATACGAATAATATAAATAAATTAAGATATAAGGTGTATTTGGTAAATAATGTAATATGTTTCCAAGTAATCGTCTTGTTAAATTATATGACATTATATATTAAAATTAATTAACAATGTAAAACAATCAAGTTCACACTAATAAAAAAATAAACAAATAAAGTTTATAATGTGTTTTTATTTAATAAAAATTATATTGTTAGAATGTATACATAATATAATTTTAAGAAAATAAAATGCTATATTTTTGGTAATTTGACCAAATTGACAACAAAAAAACAAATAAGCCAAGAATTATGGGATAAATGAAATAATGTTAGATGTACACATAATTTATAAATTTATTCAATTTTTGATTTAGACCAACATATTTAGGGTTATTTTGAACTTAACATCGTAATCTCCTCGATTTTAAAAAAATTAAAATTTGACCATTTTTTCTTAAAAAATGAAAAATTCACATAAAAAATCTAACAATCACTATCTATCTCAATTACAAGAATCCAATTCGAGCGAACAGGATTATTTTTGCTTCAAATGTGGTCGGAGTTATTCAAATTTCAATTTCACATTCTCCCAAAATTTTAAAATTTTCAATATAATAAAATTTGAGAATGCTCATCATCCTCACAAAATTCTAAAACTTTATAAGGGGAATTCCGATATTCCAGAAAACAGCCCGCAGGCTATTATGCTACTTAGAACTAATTAGTAATAACTTTGAGAAATTTATTAAGTTATTAATATTCAAAGTTTCATAAATTAGTCTGAGAAGGAAATAAGTTGCGCAAGGAAAATAGAGTTCTCTTTTCATTTCTCTGGTTGGTAATTCGTTAATCAATCACCGAGTACGTGGTTCATAAGAAACTTCTTTATGTTTCTAGAACTAGGTTTTCTTCTATTCTAGATCATCTTATCTTAGGCTCATGATAATTAAGCACAGAAAAGATGTACCTTCTGGTCCACGAGTTTTCAATTTAGTGGGACAGGGAGGAGGGGAAATATTGCGATCATTGCGATTAATGATTCTCAACACCTACTATTTTTTGCTTCCAGTTTTTGCTCTGTGTAGACTCTTAATTGTTATCCTTTGTTTTTGTAAAGGGCAAAAGTATATGCCCTTAGGCCAAATAAAAACTACTTGGTTGGTTTACAATGGAATTACAAACCAGGGTTTAGTCTTATTACATATGCTGAAGATGAATCAGGAGGATTGATTGATCAGAACATAGAAATTCCTTTGAGCATGTAAAAGGTTTCCTTTACAGTGAAGCTTACAAAAAATGTGAAGTCTATGAGGTATTTTTCCTGAAGTCTTGCAGCAACTACTAATGTTTATACCTTCTGGAAGTACTTTCATAAACTAATTACACCTACTTTCGATTTATAGGGATGTAATGGGATATTTAGTACGTATGTACAAATGCTCTCATCATTTCCTTATTTTTATGTATTGATCAACTTTCGATAGATATCAGTGAGTTCAAGATGTCACTTGTGCATCTACTTTCTGCTCTAATGTTTATATTTTTACTTGCAGCTTGGAGGAGTAGTTGCTGATAAGACCATTTAATCGAAGGCCATTCAGTGCTGAGTCCAATCTCAAAGTCCATTCTCCAGTCGAATCTGACAATTTCTTTTAAGTACTTTAGGTATTACTGTTCAAATTTCACAAAGATAAAATAGTGAACTAGATCACTCACATCACGTTCTCTCTCACCCTCTCCACCTGTGCTTTCTTCATGTTCGCTTCATCTCTCTCTTTATTTTATTTATATACAGTGCCCGGTGGACAACATTTTTAGCTCGAGAAAATGTAATAGTGAAAACAATTGTTCAGCGCTTTTTAAAATTACGGTTATTATTAACGTATCAAAGACCTTTATTTATGTATTTGTTATTAGTATTTAATTAGGTTCTCGAGGATTTATTAATTGTTTTTTAACTAACTTAATGCTGAATATTGATGAATTGATTGTATATAGTGATTCAGATAAATTAATGGAGGTGATGTGTGTGATACATGCTATACAGACTTCCTTTCTGTTCAGCTGGTAAGGCCTGTGTTTCTTATTTTACTAATTTTATTCACTGTTTTTGTCATTTAATCATAAATTTTGGACTGAAAATTGTTCTGTTTGTTTGATTTTGCTACATGTGGTATTCAATTAAGATCAAATTAGTATACTTTAAGGCCTGCTGATGTTAAGAGTTAGTTAGCAATATCTACTGGGACAGATTTGGAATTTTTTGAATTGTTTCATGATCGTGATGAAATTTATTTTGTTGATTATATGTCCGGAGAATCAATTAACTAGCACAGGAAGTAGCAGATATGATCTCTGTTATACCAATACAGAAGTTTCATGCTAAACATTTTGTTTCTCCTGAGTACTTTTCATATATTTGTCCTAGTGATTCGTGAAGAAGATGTCATGTACAAACTACAAACAATTGATGAACATATGATGTTGATTAAATTTTATTTTTTATTGCAGTATTAGATCAGTCCCATGCGGACCGAGCTGCGGCTAGATCCGGTTATTTGCCAAGACGTGGAGGAGTTAAAATTTAGCTCTTCAAATGATAAAGTAAATGTGGTACACAAGTTACTTGATACTTTCCTTTGGCCTCGTAGATGATATGATATCTTTCTAGAATCTTACATGTAAAATAATGTGATCTTTTTCTCTGATAGTGTAATCTCATTGCAGGAGGGTAGACGGCGTGGTCTGAAAGTTGCAATTGCAGGGATCCCAAAAACTATTGATAATGACATTCCGGTATTATCATTCATCAATGTCTAGTCATATTTCGAGTTTGTTATACAAAAATACATTTTGTGCAAGCTGAGCCATTAGATGCAGTGAAACTTATTTGTCAAGTCTAATTCCAGAAAATGCAGGCTCTTACAATTCCAGCCCACAAGAAACCAGGTTCTTTAGCTTTTTAGAATGTGAATTGAACTGTTATATTTATTTTTTAACTTGTCTTGTATATTATTTTGGGAAAGCGTATGACACTGATTGTAAAGATAGGCAACATAAATAAATTCAAGGCACATTATCTTTCTTCTTTTTTATGCACAATCCTGGTAGAATTTGCTCTACCTAACAGAGTTGTAATTTTGTTTGGATGTTTGCACTGATCTTTCCATATATATTTTGATTTGATGATTTTTAGTAAAAGAGTCGTCAATTGTGCATGAAACAGAGTCGTCAATTGTGCATGAAACAGAGGCTCTTGGTATTTGTAGTAACAGGCTGACAATGATATGCTTCAACATAGAACTGTTTGCATATACTGTTGTGGAATATGATCTGCTGTAATGGGTTGTTGTGGAATAGTCTCCATATGATCTAGTAAAAGGCGGTGATCTGCTTCAACATAGAAGACTAGTAGGAAAATTTCATTTTGACTTGATAATGTTTAGATTTGACAATTACGTTTTTGATTTTGTCAATGATGTATATTGGAATTCTTTGTATTAGTTTGATAATAATAATAATAAAAGTTGTGGTTATTTAGATGCGATTCATTTTACTTGTTTTAATTTTTGGTATTTTAATGTATATATATATATGTATTATATATAAAATAGGTAAATATGTAACCACAACATCAGTTAATGATTATATTAGTAAAAAATTTCATCGTTTTTTTATTGATAAATATTGTATAACGTCTAAAACATATAAAATACAATATTTATCAATGTATATGATTTTCATGTAATTCATATCTTTTTTAATATATCTCATTATTCATAATACAATTTTTTTTGTGTGTGTAATTTATTTTTACTAAATCAAGCAGGTTAGTCACTGTACCTCTAAATGGAAAATATTGACGTTAATCTATCAAATGTTGTCAATATATTTATAAAAATAAACTAAAAATTAACATATATGTATATTCGAGAGTCTGGTAAATTTTTTGAGTTTTGGTCAAATAAACCCGAAGTAATGATATATTTTATTACTAAAGTCATTACTAATTTATAATTATTTGCTTAATTTAAAAGGATTAATAATGCATAATTAAAGTGGTCAATACCTGCAATCGTAATATTCAACAAAGTAAATTTACACTACAACTAATATAAGTTTATTTTTTAAGAAAAATGTTATTTTTTTAATTCAACGTTTATATTGATTTAATATCATTGCTAACGTTTTAATTTATTAACTAAAGTTGATCTCTAGCTTTTAATCCTCTCTATTATACAATGTTAATTTTATAAGATGTCAGATAATTGTCAATTCATTAATTAAAATTGACATAATCTATTTAGTTTTTAACACATTAAAAAAAACTTAAATTTAGTTGATCATTATTATTTTCAGAACATAAAAGACTTTTGTTATTTTCTTCTAGTATATATATCAATAATTCTGAAATACACCATTAAAATTGAATCTTTTAATATTGGTAAAGATAAAGTCACATATGTATGTAAATTATTATTTATTATATTTTCGAGTAAATTATGTTGGTCTGGTTTATTTATATGCTAGATATCTTGGTCATGTATACATGTAATTGTTATTCATTAAATTACTTAAATAACATGTATTTTTGATTATTCAAAAATTATAATTATTTAATAAATAAATTACAATTATTTATATATCGTAGTGGTAGTAGCAGTGACAATCAAATAATATCAATTTTTACTCAACAGAGAATCAGTCATGGATGTGACATAAAAATAATTCATATATCCTAAAGACTAACTACTCATATTTAGAAGTTTTTTTTTTCAATAATCTGAAAATAAATTTGTACTAATATCATCATTCAACTCATTTTAAAGTTTCTTTCATTTATGATTCCATTATTTCTTTTTATATTAACTTGATAACATTGTATATTATTTTTCTAAAATTAAATATTTTCAAGTTGATGAATTTTTTTAAATATTAGTTGAACTTGTAAATCCTTTCAAAATATCGACTAATATTATTTTTTTTATTTAAATAGAATAACTTGGATTAAATCAAATAGTACAACAGATTATAATTTTGACCTTTTTTCAAATAATTCAAAATAGCTGTAAAATATTTTCCAACACTAAATATTTTTTTGTAAATTTTTTATTGCTAATTTTAAATATATTTTTTTTCAAAATATTGAATTCTATAATTTTTCAAGTTTATATATATATATATATGAGTTATGTTCTATTGAGTCCTTGTTTTTAGTTGAGTATGGGAGTAGATATATGTTCTACAAGTAAAAATAGTATAAATTTTTTTATAAAACGTATTATAATGTGAATCATGTTTTACAAATATCAATATTTTAATAAATATCTTTGAAATCTCATATATTTGACAAGTTGAACATTACATAATATGTGATTTTATAGAACATGAAAAGTTTGAAGAACATACGTATTCACGTTGTAGAACACGTAAATATTCAACTTGCTGAACATTAATGATATAAGAACATAACACACGTTTATATCATGTAATTTATTATTTTAATTTTTAAATTATTAGAAATATAAAACTTGAACCATTAGATTGAATTGTAATATAAAGTTAGGATTTTGGATTACAGAACTCCACAAAAAATAGGGACATTATGTATATGATTACTTATAATAACCATATCAAATTGAATAATATAAAATTTAGGATTTGTCTCACAAATATATTTGAATATAAAAATTTCTTTAGTTAAATAATGCAATAAATAAACTATTTTTTTATGAGGAAGCATTAAATGTCTTACCTTTTTTCAAATAACATGTTAATAAAAATTATTAATTTTACTTTGTAGTTGTTTGAGATGTAATAATGTAAAACCAGCCAGTTAGTAATTTTGATACATAATATCAATTGACTTGTTCCTATAAAAACCTCAAAAATATTATTTTTTATTAATATAAGTTATTATTAAATTTATCCTTATTGGGCTCGTAATTTAAATTTATTAAACCTAGATAGTGATGATGTATTTTCTCCTAGGTAATGTAGTCGAATTTCGAGTATTTTTTCAAAATGGGTAAAATTCTGATTTTGAAGCTAGTAATTTTGATACATATTATCAATTGACTTGATTCTATAAAGATCTCAACGATATTAATTTTTACCAACATATGATATCACAAAAATTTTCTTTGTTGGTAAGATTTTCTAGTCGAACTCGTAATTTTAATTAAACCTAGGTAGTGACCTGGTATTTAGGGGCAAATCATTTAGTCAAATTTTCGAGTATTTTTTGAAAAATGGGTCAAATTCTAATTTTGAATTCGAAATAAATCGAAATACGCTAATTATAACTTATCTAAATATGTACTAGACATACATATTATTTATATAAGTGTATTACTTTTCAACATATAAAAAAATTAATTATATGTACAATTTGTTTTTTATTAAAAAATATATATTAAAAATGTATGAGACATACTTTTCAAATTAAAAATTGTTTAATAAATAAGGGAATGATCCGTTTATGTATTATGCTTAACATTATATCTCAAATTCAATTGTCAAAACTAACTCTACAAATATTTTAGTAATCATGTTTAAAGTTAAATAAATTGTCGCTATTTACGACACTCACATATTATGTGTATCATAAAAAAACTTAAGTAACAGTGTGGTGTACTGGTAAGGTGATGTGCTTGTGAATGTAAAGATGAGACTTTTTAATCTCATGAATATTATCCCCATTTTCTCTTGTTATATATAGAAGAGATACATCATTTCAATTTATGAAAGCGTTGTTGTATAGGCACAATTGACATCGTTTCTTGTTTTTCACATTGATTACTAACCGATGTCTTAGTATATCTAATACATCGGTTATTTGTATTATTTATATTGTACATATTTATATTTAATATTTTTAAAAGAAAAAAAATATTTCAAGTCATATGAATCACTACAAGAAATTAGGCTAAATACAACGACACAAATACAACCGGGGTCAAATTCAACCACTTTCGGTTGAATTTAAGGGGCGCGGCTAAATTCAACCACATACGGTCATATTTATTTACGATCGTATTTACGCGGTCGAATTTAGCAACAAATGCGACCGTATGCGGTTGAATTTAGCAGTACTCCTAAATTTAACCGCATTCGGTCTAATTTCGCCTTACCAAAAAAATGGGGGCAATGTTACATTTGACTGTGTACAGTTGAATTTAACCGATTTCGGTCGAATATGATATTTTGAAATGGCAGGAAATTTGCCCCACTTTTAAAAAATTAGTCGTAAAAGTGTGGGGAAATTTTCCGCCTTTCGGAAAATTATAATTTTAGTAGAAATCAGTTGTTTATATCTAATATTACTACATTCATTTATATTTATTATTTTTAGATTTTTATTTTTTTAAAAAATAATTGAGTAAACGGGTAACTTTGTACTACAACCGTTGGATCAAAAAAAGTGCACAAAGATTTAATTAGAGTTGTTCGCGAAATAGATATTAAAATTTTTAGGAAATAAAATATATTTGGTTTACTAGTATTTTCTACTAGTGTTTAGTCTCATATTAATATTTTGAATTTTTTAAAATATTTATGAATGATCCAACTGTACGGATTTCAAAATCTATATATTTTAGCGATATGATAAAAATTTTATAAAAAAATAAATGTATTTGGTTTTCTATTTTTATAGTCAACCAGTAGTTTGACCAGTACTTCTCACTAGACTTTAGTCTCATACTCATATTTCGGTTTTTTAAAAAATATTTATGAATGATCCAACCTTACTGATGTCAAGATATATATAGTTTAATGATATGATAAAAAATTTAGAAAAAAATAAATGTATTTGGTTTGATATTTATACAGTCAAGATCTTTATACATATATCAATTTTTTTAATGGAAAATGTTGTAGAAATTTTGTAGTATATTATAAATGATGAAAATATATTTAATAAGGTAATTGTAATTTTTAGGAAAATATATTATAGTAAGTTGATATTAGGAGAAAGGGTAAATGTTTTAAAAAAAAAGAATTTAGGTTAATATACAAATTATTAAAAAATTTAAATTTCAGTTAAATATATAAATTGACACTCCTAAATACAACCAACGACAAATGAATTTAGTGACACATCAACGATGTGCGTGATTTAGATCTATCGTACCTTATTCAACCTCTACACTAGTGATCCAACGGTTGAAATAATATATAATCAAAAATAATTATACGAGTAGTTTTTAACCCTTGGCAACTTCTATTGCTTACAACCCCCACTTTCTCTCACATGCCCCCAGCAACCCCACTCCCCTGTATTTTTTCAAGTAAACCTCTCTCTCTAGCATAAACAGAATTTGTTCAAGTTTTGATCGTTTGCATTTTATAATTAAATCAAAGCAAATACACACACGTAAACACTCCAGAGAAGTTAGAACACATCATGAATGACAAAAGTGAGCCCATAAAGTGACAATCTAGTAGCAGGAGGGGGTTAAGCATAAGGAAAAAACTCAAATCATTCAATAAAAGCCCCGAAATCTGGTTGAATTCTTTGCTTTCATTTCACGCCATTGTGTTCCGCAAGAATCACAATACCAGCCACACTGATCTCTTTTGTTCTATTGCCATTAGTTTTACTACCACATAAATTTGAAAAATCAATCTGGTGTAAAAGTTTCATAAATTTTATTGCTTTCTTGTGAAGTCTTATTAGGCTATGATTCGAGTTTTCTGTTGGCCGGATTTCTGCCGCCGGATAAGTGCTACATTGTTTGGTTTAATTTTCTAAAAGCATGATGGAATAGATCGTCGAAAAATATGTTTTCCATGTTAATTTAGTAGCTTTTTAGCAGTTTTTGGACATGTTAATTTTTGATTTTCGCAACGGATTTTTTTTTAATCTGGTGCTCGTAAATTTGACCGCATTCAGTGGAATTTAGGAAAATATTTTTAATCATATCCAATCGAATTTACATTTTAGGCAGATATTTTAAATATTTTCAAAAATTCAATTTGTTGGGATGGATTTTTAAATTTCAGGTGAAAAACAAATTCGACCGCTTTCGTTGAAATTTAAGCGATCGAATTTAGCAGCTCCATATACTAAATTCGACCGGTTACTAAATATGAGTCGACCGAATACGACCGATCCAAAAATTGGCTGTATTTAGTTAAATATGACTAGAAACTGTCGTTTTTAACTAAATACGACCCGTTTTTGGACGGTCGTATTTACCCGTTTTTTTGTAGTGAATAAAAGTTATAATGCCAAGTGCAAAAATAAAGAAAAACCAGGTGACCACGTAAAGGAAGCTGTTGTGAAACACATGGGGTCCTACTAAGTTTTATTCTTCGGCGTTATACATATATTTTAGTTTTCTTTTGTAATTTTCCTCGCACGTTTTTCAGGTAATTTAACTAGAGAAGAAACATATGTGCTGGAATTACGATAGCAGATGAGACTATCAAAAGAGTTGTAAGAGCAGAAAAGGAGCAGAGGAACCTCATTAGCTTATAAAGAAGCAAAAAAGATTATCATATAATGCTGGAATTCTCTATCAATAACCAAAGCCCAGTTTTTTTTTATTATTTTCCTATGGATCATTTATATTTTTCTATATCATGCATTAACATAAATCTAGTTAAAATATTTATACATGACACATGGGATTAAGGCTGACAGCGCGTTGTGAAAGATGCTTGTAATACAAACTTTTGACTGTATCCCAGACAAACAAGGGAAATTTGAAGGATATTAAATCATCATACGGATTCAAAGAACTAGAAAGATGACTACAAAAAATATGTGCATCCATGAAACTAAATAAATGGTTAAAGTAAGGGTCCATGTGTATGAACCGGGTATAGGTCCGGATGACATGAAAGCATGTTCATCGAAGGACATCAGGAAGGTTCAACTTCTACAAGTTTATGGACTATAAAAGTTCTTACAAAAGAAATATAATTAGATAAGGCACTTACTACATAAGAGGATGGATGAGATTCTATTCTTCAGTAGAGTTTAGCTCACAATTCAAGCGGAGGTTCAAGTGACGAATATGAGGAAGAAGAGGTGCATGCCTATGAACCATTTGGACATGGAAATGAAGATTTATCAGGTGGAGGAGTCGCAAGAGGCAGGTTCATGTGAATCTTTTGATCTCGGCATAGTTCAGGTACATACATGTATCAGAAACGGTGACCATGAAGGTTTATACCAGTACGAGGAGGAATAAGTATGCCTTGTACACACAGGATGGAGATAAGGTCATACAACAATGACTTGAAGGATTTAATCCATATTTAAAAGTTCAAGCCAATTGGTAGCTAAAGTTTGTTGCTTATAACCCCAAGACTCGAAGGTATTTCAACAATAAGGTTCGAGCTTACCCTCTGAAGGTTCATTGGCGTTATGGAAGGAAGGTCCAATGCTACATGAAAGGTCAAGGCATAGAAGCTCTTCTGTGATATTTATGGCATAAATGGGCAAGGTTTGAGGTACAGATTCTAGTTCATGTATCACCTAAATATATTACAGTTATCTTATTTTATATTCCCTCTTATATTGTATGAGTTTGATTTTATGTAGTAAGTCGGATAATTGATTTTATTGTTTGAGATTGTTATATGCTTATATGTTCGATCGGTTGAACAACTTGCATGACCATGGGGGTTTAATATGCTCATAGTATATGATGTGGCTTCACAATGCTAATATATTAATAATTGATTTAATTATCTGCTCCTTTGTATACTCTACATGGTTTAGGTCAATTATATAATTTGTATGTGTATATACATATTGGAGTGCTACTTCATGCTTGAACCTAATTCTTCACTATAAGTTTGGATTATATTAAAGAACTCAGGGGGTAGTAGGTTTATTACCCATACATTTATAACTTAAAAATGGATAAATTTTTAGAGGAAATTTGAAATTTAATTGGATTTGGAAGGAACGGGTCTGCATATTTTTTTTTATAATTGGGCTATACATTAACCTAATTCTCTGATCATAGTGGAATTTATTTATACTATGGGGTATTTTATAGGAATAAGGTCATAATCTTTTGCATATTCTACTTGATATGTGAATGTTAACATTTGCTAAGTTATAGTGATCATCTATGCATGATGTTAAGTGCCATTTATGTCCATTTAGAACGTCCTATAAAGGCTTGAATTGGTGTTTTCTACTCAAGTATTTTATGTATTTGATTTATTTTTGTAGTGTTTTGCATTTCAGACATAAATAAGGGATCAAGGAGATTTAGCATTGCTTTAGTGCTAAATTGGTGTTAGGAAGATGCTAGGGATGTTTGCTTGTGATATTTGCTAGGAGCACAAATACAACCAAAGCGAAGAGGATCTAGTTTATTCTTGTGATTTTTTGTTTTAAGTTGTAATCTTGGATCCTAGTTTTCTTGTTTGTTGAACCTATTATTTTTGTTTAACGTACTTTATTTATTATTCAGTTTAATAAAGACTTAGTTTATTATAATATGCTTTCATCGGAACCCACAACGATAATGAGTTTGTTAATGGGCTAATCGTTATCGTGGGGTTCTAGCGGATTTACTTATGAATTTCAATAGTTAATATGTTTCGCTACCTTAGTGTATGGTGATTGTATGATATCCTTGTATTGGTTGTGCCTATTCGTCTTATGAGCATCGCGAACTTGTAAGATAGTGTGCTAATCCCTATTGAAGCGAAAGTGAATATAGGGGTTTACAACTTGCCATGCTAGTATAGATTCATGTATTGGTAATGCATGATTCGTAGGTAATTTTAACCATCTTACATTCCTTATATAATCACGATAGATAACTTGTGCATTAAAACGTTATCTTGTCAAATTCTATGGACATATAGGGTCTCAATATAATTGGTGTCTATTCAGCTTTTATCTCTTTTGTGGATGTCTGGTAGTAGGATATTCGCACAATGAGAGTTGGTGTTTTCTAGTTTCGTGTTATCTGAATAGTTGTCATCACCATTTCATGCTAAGCTTAAGAACAAAAGGCTATTGAATGAAGTAGTAATGAAGTTAGAATTCCATGTTTATGTTATATAAGTAAATCATCCTTAATTCTCTTAGTTAATATTAGTTAGTATAATCTCTTAGTTAATCGCAGTTATAAACAATCTCAACTTGTTATCATCTTAGCATTGAATAATAGCCATACCATTGTTGCATAAGTGCATTAATTGAAATTAACCTAAATCAGTCTCTATATTACTTCCCAACGTGTATACTTGGGTGAATATTAGCGCGTGTTTTTGCCCAAATAAGTTTTTGGCACAGCTGTCGGGGACTTGGTGTTAATTTTTAGTTTTTGTGATTGACATCAGTGGTCGTTAAAGTTCACTGACTCGGATATTTTACTTACGTGTTTTCTTGTTGCTTTTTTTGATACTCTAAAGAGAGTTTATACAAATGCGTTCTCGATCTCGAAAGAGAACACTGGAAAAAGTGGAGGAAGAAGTTTTAGTAGAGGAATATGTTCTTGTAGAAGAGGAGATATTTAAAGAAGAAACTCTTGTTGCAATGGGTGAACTGGAGGCGAATACAAAGGCTTTGATGGACTACTCTCAGCCGAAAATTAATGATATTATCAGACCAGCCATCGCGGATAACACTTTTGAAATCTAGGCTAGCACAATTCAGATGGTACAGAACTCGGTCCAGTTTGGGGGTTATCCCATATAAGATCCTAATATGGATATTAGAGATTTATTGAGATCTGCGACACTTTCAAATTCAACAATATCTCTGAAGATGCTATTAAGTTGAGGCTTTTCTCATTCTCTCTGAGGGATAAAGCTAAGTGATGGTTGCATTCTCTACCACAAGGCTCTATCACCATGTGGGAAGATCTTGCTCAGAAGTTTCTCACTAAATTTTTCCCTATGACAAAGATAGCTGTAATCAGGAATGCTCTTACATAATTTATGCAACAATCGGGAGAATCTTTGTGTGAAGCTTGGGATCGTTATAAGGAGATGCTGAGAAAGTGTCCTCATTATGGGATTCTTGACTGGATGATCATCAACTGCTTTTATAATGGTTTGGGTGCGAATTCTAGACCCATGATTGATGCAGCATCAGGTGTAGCCTTATGGGCTAAGAGCTATGATGAAGCTTATGATTTGATTCAACTAATGGCTGCTAATGAATACCGGAACCTTTCTTAGAGAATAACTCAAGGCAAAGTAGCGGGAATTCTGGAGGTAGATGCAGCTACTTCTATAGTTGCTCAGCTTAAGGCTTTGACGATGAAGGTGGATTCTTTGGCTAATTATGGAGTTAATTAGATCACTAGTGTCTATGAGCTTTGTGCTGGTGCATATGAGACAGAGCAGTGTGCTATTTCTAGTGAATGAACTCAGTTTGTGAGCAACTTTCAGAGGTCGCAGCAACCAGTTCTAGCCACCTACCATCCCAACAACCGCAATCATCCTAACTTCAGCTGGAGAAACACTCAGAATATGGTGCAGCAGCCTTATCGGTAGTATACATCAAAGTAATACAACCCTCCTGGTTTACAGCAACCGTAACATGCACCAAGACAACAACTCCAACTATAACAATCTAATGAAAAATCTGAATTGGAGGAGTTGAGGCTCATGTGAAAAAGTCAAGCGGTTTCTATTAAGACCTTGGAAAATCAAATTGGGCAGATTGCCAATGCCTTTCTGAATCGACAACCTGGTACACTCCCTAGTGATATAGAAGTTCCAGGCAAGAAGAAAGCAAAAGAGCAGGTTAAGGCAATTACATTGAGGTCTGGGAAGGTTCCAAATCCCGAAAAATCTCAATTTCCAGAATCTGAAGATGTAGCTGAAAAAGAAGTACAGAAGGAAGCAGAACTGGAACCGAGGAATAAAACTCTGGAACACACTACTCTTGAGGGTAATATAGGGGAGAAACAGATTTGTCCTCCACCTCCTTTTCCTAAGAGGCTGCAGAAGCAGAAGTTGGATAAACAATTTGTGAAGTTTCTGGAGGTGTTCAAGAAACTTCTTATCAACATACCTTTCACTGAAGCTCTTGAACAGATGCCTAGATATGCGAAGTTTATGAAAGGTATTCTCTCTTAGAAAGTGAAGCTCGATGAAATAGAGACAATTGCTCTCACGGAGGAATGCAGTGCTGTGCTGCGACTAAAGTTGCCTCTGAAACTTAAAGACCCTGGAAGCTTCACTATTCCTTGTACCATCGGAAAAGTGTTATTTGACAAAGGCTTATGTGATTTGGGGGCTAGCATCAATTTGATGCCTTTGTCTATCTTCAAGAAGTTGGACTTACTTGATCCGAAGCATATTTATATGACCTTGCAGTTGGCTGATCGCTCTATTACATATCCACGAGGCATTGTGGGGGATGTCTTGGTCAAGGTGGAAAAACTCATCTTTCCTGCAGACTTTGTAAATCTTGATTTCGAGGAGGATAAGACGAATCCCATAATCATGGAAAGACCATTATTGGCCACGGGCCGGACCATGATTAATGTGTAGAAGGGTGAGCTCACTATGCGAGTACTGGATCAGGATGTGACTTTTAATATGTTCAATGCCATGAAATTCCCTACTGATAATGAAGAGTGCTTAAAAGTGGAGTTGGTCGATTATGTGGTTACTTCAGAACTTGATAAAATGATAAGGTCTGATGCCTTAGAGAAATCCTTGTTGGTAAATTCAGAAAGTGAAGATGATGAAGGTGATGATCAGTTGTAATATTTAAATGCTTCTCCTTGGAAGTGAAGACTGGATATGCCATTTGAATCTCTTGGATTGGAAGAGCTGAAAAATTCTCTAAAGTACCTCAAGCCATCTATTAAGGAAGATCCTACACTCGAACATAAACCATTACCTAATCACTTAAGGTATGTTTTTTTAGGAGATGCATCTATATTTCTTGTTATTATTACATCTGAACTTTCAGGTAGTGATGAGGAAAAGCTCTTGAGGATTCTGAGAAAGTTAAAATCAGCAATTGGATGGACTATAGCAGATATCAAAGGAATCAGAACATCTTATTGTATGTATAAAATTATACTAGAGGAAGGAAGTAAGCCGACCATTGAGCAAAAGAGAAGGCTTAATCCGATCATGAAAGAAGTTGTGAAGAAGGAAATTCTTAAGTGGCTAGATGCAGGGATAATCTACCCTATTTTTGACAATTCTTGGGTGAGTCCAGTTCAGTGTGTGTCGAAGAAAGGAGGCATCACAGTTATTTCTAATGAGAAGAATGAGCTCATTCCTACTCGAACAGTCACGGGGTGGAGAGTTTGCATGGATTACATAAAGCTAAACAAATCGACAAGGAATGATAACTTCTCTTTTCCTTTTATTGATCAGATGCTTGACAGGTTGGCTAGGCATGAGTACTATTATGTTCTGGATGGCTACTCGAGTTATAATCAGATTTGCATTGCTCTAGAGGATCAGGAAAAGACTACCTTAATTTTTCCGTTTGGTACTTTTGCCTTCAGAAGAGTTTTTTTTAGTTTGTGTGGTGCACCTGCCACATTTCAGATATGTATGATGGCTATCTTCTCTGACATGATTGGTGAGATTGTGGAGGTGTTTATGGACGATTTCTCTGTGTTCGGTGATTCTTTTGACGAGTGCTTGCAAAATCTTGGTGCCGTTCTTAAGAGGTGTGTTGAGACCAATCTAGTGTTCAATTGGGAGAAATGTCATTTTATGGTGCAACAGGGCATCAATCTTGAGGTGTATAAAGCTAAGATAGGGGTCGTTGAAAACCTTCCTCCAACAATTTCTGTTAAGAAAGTTCGCAACTTTCTTGGCCATGCAGGTTTCTATCGGCGTTTCATCAAGGGCTTCTCTAAAATCTCTAAACCCTTGTGCAATCTTTTAGAGAAAGATGTCCTTTTCAAGTTTGATGATGAGTGCCTAGCTGCTTTTGAGATCTTAAAGAAGAGTTTAATCACGACACCTGTCATAACTGCACCTGATTGGAATGAACCTTTTGAAATGATGTGTGATGCAAGTGACTATGCAGTTGGAGCAGTTCTTGGGCAGAGGAAGAACAATATATTTTATGTGGTCTACTATGCTAGTAAGAGCCTCAATGGTGCTCAACTGAATTATACTACTACTGAAAAGGAACTTTTAGCCATTATCTACGGTTTTGAGAAATTTCGATTTTATTTACTTGGGACGAAGGTGACAGTTTTCACTGATCACGCTGCAATTCGCTATTTCGTCTTGAAGAAGGACTCGAAGCCTAGATTGATTTGACGTGTTCTTTTACTTCAAGAGTTTGAGTTAGAGATTAAATATAAAAAAGGGACTGAGAATCAAGTTGTTGATCATCTCTCTCGTTTAGAAGATCCAAATATGACTTCACAAGATATGACATTATTTAATGAGTCTTTTCCCGATAAGGAGTTACTTGGGGTGCAAGAGGAAGAACCGTGGTTCACATACATTGTGAACTACCTTGTGAGCAATATTATGCCTCCATACTTGTCTTTTCCTCAAAGGAAGAATTTTATTCATGAGGTGAAGTGGTACATGTGGGATGAGCCATTTTGTTTAGGCAAGGAGCTGACCAAATCATCAGGAGATGTCTTCCGTACTGCGCGACAGAGCGTATCTTGTGAGACTGTCATTTGACTATTTATGGAGGCCACTATGGTGGAGAGAAGACAGTAACTCGTATCCTTCAAGCGGGATTCTTCTGGCCTACTTTGTTTAAGAATGCGCATCGGTTTGTTTTGAAATGTGATCGCTGCCAGTGCGTTGGTAATATGTCCAAGAAGGATGAGATGCCCCTTAATGTGCTTCTCGAGGTTGAGGTCTTCGATGTTTGGGGAATTGACTTCATGGGCCATTGGTCTCATCTTGCAATAATCAATATATCTTGTTGGCGGTTTATTATATCTCGAAATTGGTTGAAGTCAAGGCTTTGTTGACGAATGATGCAAAGGAGGAGCTTAATTTTCTTTATAAGTAGATATTCACAAGATTTGGGACTCCAAGAGTCATAATCAATAACGAGGGATCGCATTTCTGCAATCGCAAGTTCACTGCTATGATGCAGCGATATAATGTGAATCATCGCATTGCCCCAGCCTACCATCCTCAGACTAATGGTCAAGATGAGGTGTCTAAAAGAGAGATCAAGCATATTCTAGACAAAGTTGTATGTCCATCAAGGAAGGATTGGTCTTTGAAGCTGGATGAAGCTGTTTGGGCATATCGAACATCATACAAGATTCTGTTAGGCATGTCATCGTTTCATTTTATTTATGGTAAGGGATGTCATTTGCCTGTGGAGCTCGAGCATAAAGCATATTGGGCTTTGAAGAAGTTGAATCTTGATATGGATGTAGCTGGTAAGAAGAGGATGCTTCCATTGAATAAACTCGATGAGTTTTGACTTCAAGCGTATGATATTAACAAAATGTATAAGGAGAAATTCAAGAGGTGGCACGATAGGGGTCTTGTGCTCAAATCATTTATGGTGGGGCAACAAGTTCTTTTGTTTAATTCTCGTCTCCATCTTTTTCCTGGAAAATTGAAGTTGAGGTGGTCAGGGTCGTTCTTTATCAAAACTGTGTTTCCACATGGAGTGGTGGAGATATTCGAGAATGATCCAGGCCAAGCGTTCAAGGTGAATGGACAGCAGTTGAAGCATTACTTTGGAGATACGGCAAACCGTGAGGTGGTTAGTGCCGTTTTATTGTCAACTTGATCTCGAGATTCTACGTCAAGCTAATGACATAAACCAAGCACTTCTTGTGTGGCAACCCAAGTTTTTTATACATTAGTAGATCGAGGAGGAAGAAAATAAGAAGAAAACATCAAAAAAATCAGAAAAAGAAAAAAATTCAGTGTCAACTACAGAAGTACGGCGCGCCCGCGCTAAGAAGTTGGGTGGCCACACTGAAAGTCTAGTAGTTGCGCGTGCCCGCACTGGTATGCGGAGCGGCCGTGCTGATTTTCCAGAAGCATGGCGTGCCCGCACTGCCAGGCAGGGTGGCCGCGCTGGCTCCCTGTAACCGAAAAAAGGGAAGAAAATCGGGAATTCATTGCAAAATCATATTCCAACCGAATTTCCCTCTCCCACTTCCCATATTTTCCTCTCCAAATTAGTTTCTGTCACCCCATTACTCCCATTATTCCCATAATCAATTGCAACTTATTTTCCAAAACTAATTCATAATTCCCTATATATATACACTTATCCACAATCTTCTCCATCACTTCTCAATTCTCAAACACATAAATCTCTCTTAAACAAATCTTTTCTCTCAAACTTATTCTAATTCAATGGTACCCAAGAGAAAACGAACCCAAGTTAGCAGTAGCACCACCGATTCTTCAAGTGTTGGGGGTGTAAGGCCCAGGTTTTCTTCTCCAGAGGCTGAAGGGGAGTATACGAGGTTGTTGTCGAAGCCGATATCCAAGGAGAGAGAATTTCTACCATCAGGGAGGGATGGTAAGTTGCTTGGGATGATTCTGGAGATTGAGACACCCGCTGCTGTGCCCATGAGTGTGGTTTGCGAATTTTACGTGAATGCGAAGGCGGATAAGAATGGTTTAGTGTGGTGAGGGGGTTAACTATGAATTACAGTGCTGAGGCTATTTGTCGGCTGAAAGATTAGCCCGAGAGACAACTGGGTTAGGATGATATGGTGACGAAGACAGGCGATGATTTTAATTTGGACTTTATTATTGCTATGTTGTGTGTTCCTGAGACTCACTGGAAATTTAAGAAAGGCACGGACGAGTATGCCAATTTTCCTGCCTCGTGCATGAACAGGTATACCCGTGCGTGGAACTCTTTTATTTGTGCTAACATTATGCCTTCATCACATGTGCATGATGTTATGGTGGACCGGGAAAAGCTGTTATGGGTATTCTCCAGAGAGATTATGTGGACTTGGGGTCTGTGATTTATCAGGGTATATTGAGGTTTTTGCGAGGGAGCAATACAGATTCTATTCTCTTAATGGCAATATAACATGGATATTTAAAAATTGGAGAAAAATATTGGATTTCATTGCTAGTTGTTGTGGCTAGGTGTCAAATGGCTAGTAGCCAGCTCATATATATATGAATATGTCTAGGGTTGAACGAGATGGAGCGAAACGCAATCGTACAGAATTTGAAAAAAAAAAGAAAAGAAAAAAAAGAAAAATTTTAAAAAAATATATTGATGCATAATTGATCACGAGTGGGCTCTTTAATATTCAAGTTATTAAGTTCTTAGGAGAATTTGTGCCTAGTGACCTAAGGGTTTTATGGTCTGGGATCCACTAACCGAACGCTCGCTACATGGGTATTATTGCATAAGTCTTTGGTGGACCCCACTTATTGCACGGTCAAATAAGCATATTTGTATTGATTACATGTTATGAATAAAAGCATGAATCCATGTATTACTCTAATAAAATTGAAGTGTTGTTAGTCATTTTGAGTTTAGCATTTATTCTATCTATAACCTTGTGATTGCCTTGGTGAGTAGTGAGTCATGATTAATATTGATCTAGTTGTGATAGTATATCTGTTAAGCATTTGCACACACACACATTTCTGGCTTGTGAGTTGATTTATGGGATTTAATTGATCTTTATGTGAATAGCTACATTTTTTGAGATGTTGCTTATTTGTTGGTTTAGCTATTCTGAGGGGATTGTTGCATTCATGTAGTTACATTCATACATTTTTATTTCTTGTTCTTTGAATCTGTTTATTCTTGAGGACAAGCGTCGGTTCAAGTTTGGGGGTGTGTTAAGTCGCATTTATGTCCACTTAGAACGTCCTATAAATGCTTGAATTGGTTTTTTATACTCAAGTATTTTGTGTATTTGATTCATTTTTGTAGTGTTTTGCATTTCAGGCATAAATAAAGGATCAAAGAGATTTAGCATTGCTTTGGTGCTAAATTGGTACTAGGAATGTTTGCTCATGGATCTCCGTCAAGAACCAGCAAAGAAAATAAAGATCAAAAGTTTTTCCAGTAGGTCAGCGCGCCCGCGCCAAAGAAACAAAAAGTCAGCGCGCCCATGCTGGGACAGCGCGCGGCCGTGCTGGGTCAAAAACTGAAGAATCATGATTTGAATAGAAGACTGATTTCTGGACTTTTATGCTAATTGAGGCTGCTATATAAAGACAACTTAAAGACATTTTTCATAACGGAGCTTAAGAAGAAGACCTAGGAGCACAAATACAACCAAGGCGAAGAGGATTTAGTTTATTCCTTTTGATTCTTTATTTTAAGTTGTAATCCTGGATACTAGTTTTCTTATTATTGAACCTATTACTCTTGTTTAATGTACTTTGTTCATTATTCAATTTAATAAAGACTTAGTTTATTATACCATTCTTTCATCGAAACCCGCGGTGATGATGAGTTCGGTTATGGGCTAATCGTTATCGTGGGGTCCTAGCGGATTTACTTATAGATTTCAATAGTTAATATATTTCGATACCTTAGTGTGTGGTGATTGTATGATATCCTAGTATTGGTTGTGGTTATTCGCCTAATGAACGTGGTGAACTTGTAATATAGCGTGTTAATCTCTATTGAAGTGAAAGTGAATATAGGGGTTTAGAACTTGTCATGCTAGCATAGGTTCATGTATTTGTTATGCATGATTTGTAGATATTTTTAACCATCTTATTTGTAATCACGATAGATAACTTGTGCATTAAACCGTTATGTTGTCAAATTCTATAGACATATAGGGTCTTAATATAATTGGGGTCTATTCAGCTTCTATCTCTTTTGTGGTTGTCTGATAGTAGGGTATTACCACAATGAAAGTTGGCATTTACTAGTGTCATGTTATCTGATTAGTTGTCATCACCATTTCATGCTAAGCTTAAGAACAAAAGGCTATTGAATGAAGTAGTAATGAAGTTAGAATTCCATATTTCTGTTATATAAGGAAATCAACCTTAATTCTCTTAGTTAATATTAGTTAGTATAATCTCTTAGCTAATCGTAGTTATAAACAATCTCAACTTGTTATCATCTTAGCATTGAATAATAACCATACCATTGTTGCATAAGTACATTAATTGAAAATAACCTAAACCAGTCTATGTGGGAACGAACTAGAATTAATTCTATATTACTTGTGAACGCGTATACTTGCGTGAATATTAGCGCGTGTTTTTGCCCTAACACATGAATGTGGGTATTGAATATCTTCATTTGGATAACTATACCTATCTTTAGAGGCATGCTTGCTAGAATAAGTGTAAAATGATATTATGGTATTTTCTCATTTGTATACTATCTAACTGGTTGTGCAAACATGTGAAAGCAACTAGAAAAATATATGTGTGTTCAGATGTGCATGTGAATCTCTATCATAACAGGAGCATTGAAATCGGGATACGATCCACAAGTTCAGTGGCATTCATAGTTATCTCACAGGTTTTGGTAAAGCTCACTTGAGCTTAACAGGTTCAATGGCATATACTAATGGATGAGGATTCATTCATCTTCTACTTGATATGTAAAAAATACATGTCACTAACATCTTGCAGATCCCCTACATTTTGGCTAGTTACATAGAGATAATAGCCCCCATGTTCACCCATGAATTATGTACCTTGCAGCTTCATGTCTGCATGTTCATTGAAATTAGGTTTAAGTTGAAGCTGACTGTTTCAGGTAATGACTTAGGAGCTTCGTAATGCGCTTAAGGTTCAGAAAGAAAGAGGTATAAAATGACCTCTAGGTAAATGGCAAGGTTGGTGTGAAGTTAATTTATGAACTCATTCAAGGAAAGAGTATGAGATGCGAAAGATTTAGGGAAATAATGGAGCAAACAAAGAATCTCATTTGAAATAGACTCGGATTTTGAATATGACGAGAAAAAAATCAGGAAGGAGACATTTAAATCATTTTAAAAGAGGTTGTTGTTGTTCAAGGGGTACCTTCCCTGACGGTGTGATTGGTGGCAGCTTCACCTATAAAAGATGAAGAAAAAGAAGTACATGAACGTACAATGAGGAGGGGAGGCACTTGTAAGATAATTGGAGGTTCGAGCCAACTCAAAGCTAAATCTGGTTATTGTAAGTAGAGAACTCAAAGGATGGTTTCTATGAAGCGGTTAACGGACGCTTCACATATAAGTGAAGCCACAAACACCATTAACTATGTTGCATCTGGTGCAAACTAGGAGAGGTCGTACCTTAGCAAGTTACTTCTTTGAAAAGATATTCGACATTCACCCATGGTAAATAGGTTCAATGATGTTAAGCTAGAGCTTATGGTTTTCACCTAAATCTGAGGGTTCTCAGCTAAGAGAGGGAGTTTACACACCCTATCAAAGGAAAGTCGGATGCTCGGGGGGTAACTAGGTTTCCCAATATTCTGTCATGGAGGAACTTGAGTCATTGGAAGGAGGTCCTCACCTGAAGCTAAAACTAAAGGGAGCTTTAACATTATACGCTTAATGGTTGAACCTTAATTTAATCGACATGGAAGAGGCAGAGATAAGTCATACTTTCATGCTTTTAAATATTACTTATTATGCTTATTTTTTCTGCATATAAGAAAATCTTAGGATTAATGGAAAAGGTCAGGTTTATTACTATTATTACACCCAGGGGGTAGTACATCACCTTTAGTTAGTAAGATTATTATTAAGTAATATTAAAAAAGATTGCTCACTGATATAATGATAATTCGGTCGCTTGCATATTATATATTATCAATTAACATAACGGGTTTGGATAAGTTGGATTCTAACATGTTTAATTCGGGACTATATGGAAATCTCATAGTTAAGAGGGACATGGGGGGATAAGACTAGTGAGTTGAGTTGTGTAACCTTTGTAAGAAATGATAAGTAAGCTAACTTAGATTTAATGGTACAAGAAAAAAATATAGTGTAACTTCAGCTTTAGCTACGAGCATGCGTTGGCATCTCAGGTAGGAGGTATAGCACATGGATAGTTATCAGGCTAAAATAAGTAAAAATTCGTTACCATGTTGTTAAGGAACTGTGAGGTAGTGGGTATGCGCACATCCTGTGACAATGTTGTTAAAATGGAAAATTTTAAAATAATGTATTAACATAATGCATGGCTTGGATTGTTATCACTCATAATGATTACACATATGTATGTATTAGTATTTGAAAATAAAATCTACTATATTTGGCAGGTGCATATGCATACTGGTATCTCAAAAATATAAAACGTTGGTGATCATGTTTTATATTGGATGGGAAGTGAATGTCAGCTTTCACTTGCTTAACACCCAAAAGGAATTATACAAATTTTAATAACTTGGAAATAAAGATAGCTACAAGTATAGCGTGGAAGATAGCTACAGACATAGCTAGGAATTTAGCTACGGGTGTAGCTTAGATTCAAAAACAGCTATAGGTGTAGCTTGAAATTGGAATTGGTTACAACTTGGTTGCAGCCCGGAATTGGAATCACGTAATGTGGTTTAGTTTATAGATGGATTATATCATGTTTGGACTATACATGATGATGTACGCAAAGGCTTGCGTACTTGGATTTAAATCCACATATGGATTATATGTGGATAGTAGGAATAAATGTACCTCTGGGATATACGCAAAGGATTGTGTACCTGGATTTACAATCACATATGGATTATATGTGAAGAGTGCATGGGAACGTACCTCATGGATATATGAACTGGTTTATAGAAATCTTATTTATGGAATATATGGTTTAGGCTATGAAAATATGGTAGAATTTTAGGTTTTGGTAATTATTCTTGGATTCTTGGATATATTACTTGTATGAATGCATGTTATAAAGGATAAAAAAAATTTACTTTGGATATGGATAATATATGGAGGTATGTCTAATGATACATACCTAAAAATGATTATGGTGTGTCAAATAAATGATATGGAAGTACAATGGAAATTTGGAAAGAATATAATTTTTGGATCAGGAAGGATGCACGCAAGGAATTGCATACCTTGACGGAATGGTTTATGATTGATATACCAAAAGTGTATGGTTTATATATAGGATGTATGGTTTATACATGGGATGAACTAAAATATTTTAGCCTATGTGATTCCCTTTGGGTAGTAAGGCATTACTTATGCAAAACCATGTATGTTGATATGTGGGAAAAGGCTGAATATAAGTAAATACTCGATTTCTGGATTAGGTTTGCTTGGGTCTGTGAACCTGGATGGATAGGTTCGTATGAAAATACGGGTCTATAAGAATTCCACAGGTGCATGTCGATCTCAGGGAAGTTGAGCTAGTGTAGATCCTGTGAAGTTTTGCATAAGTATGGTCAGAGTGCGAGGTAATTGCAAACGGATAAGGGGCTTGCTGGAATGCTGCTAAGTTCAAGGGCTTACGAGGATGTAAGTTCAGGTTGAAATATGAACCATAAAATATGAATTGGAATTGGAATTAGAATTGGAATTGGAATTGGAGTTAGAGGTTGTCATAGGACTATAGAAGATAGCGGAAAAAGATAAGAGGTAATGATGGTCTTTTCTATTTCTCAAGTTGTTTCATTGAATATTGTTTGCTTGCATGGGTATAGTAGATTTAATAAGGTGATTAATCACCATAGAACCTTATAATTGATTTTAAAAAAAATAAAAAGATCTTTTAGGTATTTTTGAGCAAATCTTTATAAGTGATGGTGAGTAAGCAAGCTTAGATTTAATATTATATGTTTGGATCATATTGTAGCTTTAGTTGGAGGTATTTTCGCGATGAGGTACCTCGAATATGAAGCTCAGAGTATGAACCTCTTTTTGACTTAGCATCTTTTCAAAATAAGATTAGTGTTAAATTGGTGTGCATAAAATAAAGAGTTTTGAAAGTACTTAGTTAACCTTATTAAATTTTATTTACACTATTAAAAGGGTTTTTGGTAGAGTTGTGTTAGGTATTTTTAGGTGCTAGAACCTGAACATTAGCAGCTGTAACTAGCTTGAAAAAAAATGTACAAGTTAGAAAGTTATTTTCATTTGGAAAATGCATTCTAGGTTGAAATATTCACATGAGAGTTGAGATATTAATTTTCATTTAATAGGTTATTTCTAAAGAAAAATAATATTGTATAAGTTGTAATAAGGTCACAGGTGTGCATCTATACCTTAGAGCAAAACTTCATAGTTATTCTACTTTTGTTGGTTAACTTAGATTGAGGAATCGACCTTGTAGTATGGATATTTAAGCATAACCAAATTACAGTTTTGGTTTTATATAAGGAAGCTATAGCTTGCAAAAAGATGTTAACTCTGTTCTTAACATTATGTGTTGGAATAGAAGGAAATATGTGAACTTACAAAATAGTAACTAAACTCTTGTAAGCATAAAAAACATATCAAGTAGGTTCTAATTTTGATTTGAGAAATATTAAGTAATTGAATTAAGGATAATTAAACAATAAGGAAATGAGCAGAATAAAAACCAGAGTTATGACCACAACTAGTCTAATAAGGTTTAGGTACATGTGTGTAAAAGGTAAAGGATCCTGGAACAATTATAAAAAACTGTATCTTATTAGAACCCATTTAACTCGGGGATAGATGCCATCCTAAGAAGTTTGAACCAACTTTAGTTTAAAATATAAAGTCATGGGGCTAGAGTGCGATATTCCAAGGAAGCATGTACCAATAGAATTTTGTAGGTTAATAATTGTCATGGATTCTAATGAGTAAGTACCAAAAAATATTAACAAACCTATTCATATAGTTCAGGGATAAACAATTAAGAATAATAAAAGTGATTGACTAATCAAGACCTAGGAATAAGGTCGGAACCTAGTTCAGCTAATAAGAAAATATTTTACGCTATAAGATAAAACCTAATGTAATGGGTAGAGTAGGTAGAGCAAAGTTTGGGCTTAGGTTATTCAAAACTAGAAAATAATTAAGAGAATCATGAGGTTTAGATTCATATACGTATCTTTGATTTATCTTTGGGTAGAATGGCTTAAATTGCTTTATGATAAGAATTGTGATTTTTTTCTTAAAATAGGTTATTAAACTCTCTTACAAATTAAATGTCTAACATCTCTACACATGTGATAACTTATATATGCATGTATACAATACATTAGTTACATTGTAGCATATTTATAGTGATTACTTATATATGTAAATTTGTGAAATCTAACATGTTCTCAAATCTAACATGATTGGTTTATTAAGCATTTAATGTGTTTTATTATCTGTTAGGCTACCCAACCTGTGGGATTAACTATGTATGTGGACTAGTAACATTGCAGGTTCAAACAAGAGCATGAATCCTGAAGGATAACAAAGAAGCAGATTAACAGGTACGGAAGGATATTAGACGTTATGGAATATAACTGCTCCCACAAAAGGATTTCCAATGTAGGGTTCAGTGATGTACCCAAACGTGAGAATAAAAAATGCCACAAAAAGGAGACAAGTTTTACTCTCAAATTTTTACATATACTCTATCAAGCATGGTTATTGTGCATACATAAAGTTGTTATATTATTTTGGTAAAGGTTTCTTAGTGCGAACCTCACCTTTTCTTAAACTTCCTTATTCATCTTACATGCACACATGTTTATTACAATACAAATTTTATATGATTTTAAGGTAGAAAACTTACATAGATTTACATGAAGTGGATTTTTGAACGATGAATATCACTTGTCTTATACTTGAGTTTTAAAAATATATTTTCTAAGGTGCTAGCTGAGGCTGTCAGTAGATACCTTGGCATGCTATATGCCCCGTTAATATAACCACTCATAAAGACATATCAGCAACTTGAGGTGGTCCCCATAACCTTCCTATGATCTTTCATACAGATTTGGACAAGCCCTGTGGGCATGATTTGGAAAAGCCGAATGATATATGGGCACGGTTTGGAAAAGCCCCATAATTTATGGGCATCATTCAAAAAGTCCCTGGAAAATTATATAACACCTTTAGAGGTATATCGAGATGGGAAGTTGGATATTTCTGAAAGTTGTGACATTATGTCAGGAAGAGTTTGTTCGACATGGTTCTGTTTGATTGCTAAGCCATCATTGATTTTATATGTATATAAACATACAAATTCATTTACACATGTATATTCATACTCGTATCTATGCGTTGTATATGTTTGAGCTACATATGTTAATTGAGTGAGCTACTTAGCTCATTCTTCAAATCACATCTTCTTTTTATTTTGATAAGTACACGTTTTCGAAGAGATAAACAGCTGAAACTTCAGGTGTTACACATAAGGGATTCCTACATGAGTATCAATATCGTAAAGGAAAAGGAAATATCAAGGAACAATGGAAAACGATGTGAACAAACAAAGGTCTCAGAAATAATGTTGTTTATTGAAGAAGCATGGTTCATGTTTCTTATGCTGAGTTACTCATGTACACTTGAAAGCACGATATTGGAAACTATGACTTTCTCTGAAATAAATAAAGGAAGATTGAACCATGTCTTTCTTATATTCTTTTTGCATTTTATGCTGCAAGGAACAGGGGGGTAGTTTTTTTGCCCGAAATCTCGTGTGGGCTTGATTTATGGTCCATAAAGAGATTCGACTTAATTTGAATGGATTAAGATGTGGTTTGGTGGAAGTTTTGCCCAAAAATTAATGGTTTTGGAGGTGCTTATACTATGGTGCAGAGTACCTTAGGAAGTGGAAGCTACCCAATAGAGGTTCATCTGGTTTTGAGTAGGCAGGCATGGTTATAACTTGTGCTGAGAGGCATCGGTAGCAGCCCTTAATGGACATGTGAGATTCTGGAAGCACAAGAAAGGTTGAACTAGATAAAAAGGAACTGATGCAGGAGCATCAGCGTACCTCTGCTGGTAGAATCAGTATTCAACTTGGACTATACTACCTAAAATTAAGGTGAACAACTCTTATCTTCATGGAATGGCATCCTAATCGGTTTCTATCACTAAAAATGTGATAAAAAATTACAATTAAAGGATAACTACACGGTTTAATGGATATTTACATGGAATTATGGATTAACATGGACTTTTAGTGTACAGTCGAGTTAGGATACTAGAAGCTCACTTGGAAGAAATTGGATTAACTGTGGGAACTGGTTTGGCTTATCAAGAAAGGAGTCCCAGATCTAAGAACTACGTAAATGGCTTGATTATTTTGTAAGAGGATACATAGAAAGTTCGAGGGGATATGATAATATGGGCTAGCCACAATTCACACAATCTCGGATTCAGCCATCAATCATCATAGAAAAACCACCCACCAAACACACCATCTTACAAGATCCAATAAATCTCTGATAATCGTCTTTTTATCAAAATCCTCCAACAACAAACATTCTTCTTTCACTTGCTTGATTACAAAGAGAATTTCTTGTGAAATTACATTGAGAACCAAGATTGTGAAACTTGATTGAGAACAAAGGTTCCTCAGGGTCATTTAAGTAATACATAGTATTACAATAGAATTCTACTAAGTTATTATCAAGGTCAAGTTATTATTTAATTACTCGTATGTTTATTCTTTAAATACATGATTTTTTAAAAATATTTTGTTAATTAAAAATATAAAATAAGGAAAACATTTACGAGGTTCATAATTGATAAAAATAATAATTTATTTTTAACTTAATTTTTTTCATTTTCTCCTTCACTAAATCCTTAAAATAATTATTATAGAATTATAATAATTTTAACTACTATTATTGGTGTCTAATAGCATAATAGTATTATTTCAGATATCTAACATTTTAAAAATAAGTCTAGAATTTTTAAAGTCAAACTCGTTAAAATTTATATTTTTTATAAAAATAAAATACCTTTATTAAATTGAAAATCAAAAAAATGTTAATATAATAAAATATTTTTTAAGTCAAATATCTTTACTTAATTATTTAATTTAAGAAGTAATGCTTGATGCATCGAAACAAATTCAAAACCTTTGTTAAAGTTTTGTCCTAACCTCCAAAAGTATGATTATTCTGATTGATTGTATAATCTTATCTCATACTTTATCCTGTCTCGAACCTTGTAGATTTTCGGTATTTATTGTATTATTTTTATAGCATAGTTTATTTAGCATAATGATGTTGTGGTTCCTCATACCTAACCCTAAGATTGAGGGCATCACATATGCCCCTCTTAAGGTATTAAATTTTATATAGAGATCTTTATTATATTGTCTTCCAACTACGATTATTTGTATGATGATCATTTTGTATTTTGTAATTGGATCTTTTGAGTCTCTAAATATGATAATGAGATTAGATTGGGAGATTTTTCAATAAACATCCATAAGGCTAAGAAAAAACTCTGAAAGAAGATCAAGACTGAGCATGCCTCAAAGAGAAGTGTAAAAGTTTGGAATTGAATAATAGTCTTTTTGGAAAAATGTTATAAGTCATATATCGACAAGTCACACGTCAAGATGTACAGAGATGTCTATCGGGAAGTGAGAATAACTTATAGAGAAGAAATTCTACTTATAGAGATGTTATTATACTTATAAAGAAGTCATTATACTTATAGAGATGTTATTCTACTTGTAGAGAAGTCCAAGGCATGTAGAGATGTAGAGATATTGACACGTCAAACTTGCATATAAAGAAGTGAAGATGTCGATAAGTCAAAACTGCATGTAGAGAAGTGGGGATGTCGACAAGTAAAAACTATATATAGACAAGTAGAGATGTTGACAAGTCAAAATTGCATGGAGAGAGCTAGAGATATCGATAAGTAATTCTATATATCGACAAGAGACATCTCTACACAGTAATGAAGATCTCGATAATAGCTCACATTTATAGAATGCAAACAACTTGGAGATTGAAGATTATCAGCTAATACACTATTTTATCATTGAAATAGAAAGTCTATAAATGCAGCTTGAGGAGTGCAAGATCAAAGGCCAAGATAAACTGAACAAAGGAGGGTCACAGACCTTGAAGATTATATACAGATTCACTGCACTTAAAATATAAATAGACAAATTAGCTTTAGAAAATGTGTTAGTCTATTTCAGTGCAATTCCTATAAACTGTGCATGTTTTTTCTATAAAATATGTCACATGTCCCTTTTTTAGGTGTAACAAAAATAGATCTAGAAATTTTGTATTCTCTCGAGAGAAGTAGCTGAGTTCTTATTATTCAAGAACACATATTTTTAGAACAACAAATTTGATTTAATATAAATTAAGTGAGTGTTGATAATTGCTTGTTTCTTTTACATTGATTTATTCATCACTACAAATTCATTTATAGCATTCATTTCTAGGTATTTAAGTTCCACAGCCTAAACATAAATTGATATTTAGGATAGTAAAAAATTAGGAAAAATAAGGAAACACATTCACCCTCCTCTATGTTGGAGTTCAAACCTAACAGCACATATGGTGTCTTCTTTCAATAACAACACATTTGAGTTACTTATCATTACAAATTCATATCTAGTTGTTTAAGTTCCACAGCCTATACAAAACTTGATTTCTAAGATACTAAACTATCAAGAAAATCAAAAAAATAAATTCACCCCCTCTGTGTTGCACTTCATACCTAACAAGTGGTATCAGAGCAAAATATGAAAATAAACAGATTAGATTTTGGAAGTATGAGTGCACAGAAACTAAGCAGTATCAAGTTTCCTGTCTTTGACATAGTGAATAATGAGTGACATTTATGTCATCTTATAACGCTCCGTAAAGCTTTGAATTGGTGTTTTGTACTCAAGTTGTTGGTGTTTTTTAACGTGTTTTGTAGTGTTTATGGTGTTAGAATGGTGTCAAGAAGATTGCCCGTGAAAAGACCAACTCAAACCAGTAAGAAATGAAGAATTCGGGATTTTCTCCAGAGAGTCAGCGCGGCCGCGCGCAGAAGTACAGTGCGCCCGCGCTGGTGAAGCGCGCGGCCGCGCCTGGTCGAATTTAAAGAATCTTGTTTCTACTCTAATTTTGATCTGAAAGACTTCTAATCTGCATGAGCTACTATATAAACATAACTTATGTTCATTTTTCATAACAAGACGTACCAGAGCTTAAGGAGAAGGCATAAGAAGACCGTAGAGCAAAATTCAAGCAAGGCGAAGAGGATCAGTTTATTCTTGTGATTCTTTGTTTTATGTTGTAACTTTTAATGCTAGTTTTCTTATTCATGAACCTATACCCTTATTTCATACTTGGTTTTATTATTTATTCAGTATAAAGACTAAGTTTATTGTACCATGCTTTTATCGAAACCCACATTGATGATGAGTCTGATTATGGGGCTAATCATTATTGTGGGCTTCTAGCGGATTTATTTATGGGTTTCTTTAGTTAATTTGTTTCGATGCCTTAGTGTGTGGTGATTGTATGATATCCTATTATTGGTTGTGCTTATTCGTCTTACGAGCGTCGTGAACTTATAAGATAACGTGTTCATCTCTAATGAATCGAAAGTGAATTTTGGGGTTTAAAACTTGCCATGCTAGCATAGGTTCATGTATTTGATATGCAAGATTCGTAGTTAATTTTAACCATCTTACTTTCCCTATGTAATCACGATAAATAACTTGTGCATTAAACCGTTATATTGTCAAATTCTATAGACATATAGGGTCTCAATATAATTGGTGTCTATTCAGCTTCTATCTCTATTATGGATGTCTGGTAGTATGGCATTCGTACAATGAAAATTAGCGTTTATTAGTGTCGTGTTATCTGATTAGTTTCATCAGCATTACATGCTAAGGTTAAGAATGAAAAGGTCATTGAATAAAGTATTTAATAAAGTTAGAATCCCATGTTTGTGTCATATAGTATTCAACTCACTTTATTCTCTTAGTTTATGTTATTTAGTATCATCTCTTAGTTAATTATAGTTAAAACAACCTCAATTTGTTAATCATCTTAGCATTGGATAATAACCATACCATTGTTGCATAAGTACATTGATTAAAATTAACCTAAACCAGTCCTTGTGGGAATGAACTAGAATTAATTTTATATTACTTGCGATCACGTATACTTGCGTGAATATTAGCACATGATCTAGCCCTAACAGTGAACTACACTCTATAGAAGAAGAAAATTATGTTGTTCATCAGGATGGCTAATTCATTATATCTTAAAATTTTCAAGCATGGACCATCCATTCCTATTGTGAGGGTATCGGAAGCAACTGAAGGTGATATGATCATTCATAGTCACTTTGATCCTAAAGATCCATCTAGATACACTGAACCAGAAAAGGAGAAAGTTTCACTTGACAGTAGCTTGTAACTCATTCTCATTGAATCTCTTGATAATATTATGTACAACAACATTATCAACTGTGAGTCATCCAAGCAGATCTGGGAGAAGATAAAGATTTTGTGTAAAGGTACTGAGGAAGTGAGGTTAAACCAAAGAAGAATTCTGATCTCACAATATGAGGGTTTCATGGCTAAAACTAAAGAAGGTATTACAGAGGTTTTTGAAAAGGTTCAAGAAACTGATAAATGACTTGCAGCTCCATGACAAGTTCTATAAAGCTGAGGAGGTCAATCTAAAATTCTTGCTCACTCTTCTTGATAATTTAGAACAAAAGATCTCTTTAATAAGAGAAGGGAAAGATCTAGGTAGAATAACTTTAATGGTTTTATATGGTATTCTTAAAACCTATGAGCTGGAGATGATGGAGAGAAAATCAATAAAGTTAAGTCAAGGACATGTTGTGGATGTATCAAGTGCCTTGATGGCTAATGATTAGAAAATAACTCAAGATGAAACTGAATCTTAGATTCAAGTTATACAACTTGTTGAGAAGAAGAACAAGGAACCTCAAAAGCAAGTCATTCTGGAGTTGGAAAAGGATGAATTTTACACTCTTGTTGAGTTGGATGAGATGGACCAGTGTATGGCCTACCTGACAAGGAAGTTTTTAAACATAAGAGTTAAAAATCCCAGGTACTTCAAGGGTAAAGGTCAAACATCCTACAACAATAACTGGAAGGGAAAAACTCAGACAAATGCAAATGGCAAAGGTGGCTATAAATCAATATATGTGGACAAATATAAGATTACATGATATAACTGTGATGAGCTTGATCACTTTGCCATATAAGGCAGAAATACAAAAAAGGTGAAGAAAAATAAATCATACTTGGAGCATAAGGTTAAGTATGAAGCACTTCTAAAGAAGTAATAAGAAAAAGCTGATACTGCTGAGGAAAAGAGTTGGGATGACACCAATGATGATGATAGTGAAGAATATAGAAACTATGCTCTCATGCCCTTAAATGAAGGAAAATCATTTGCATCAAAATATGAGGTACCTATCCTAACTACCATTGATTTGAATGCTTCATGGAGACATGAATACTTCAAGATCAAGAAAGGAAAATTTCATGGAGGTCATCCATGGAAGCAATACAAGGAGGCAACTCAAGAAAAGATGGCATGTAATAGTTAGCTTGTATTTATTTTACCACCTTAGAGTGACCTAGATCTTCATTATTAGCTTGATGAAGATCACATAGGATGGAGCCATAACCAACCATGTTTACTTTATTACACTTTACATATATATGCTCATATGGTGAATGTATGTGTAGAGTAGTTTTTGTGATGCATGCTTAACTAGATTAAGGATTTATGTATTAGATACGACACTTATGCCATGCCTGCTAAACAAGATAAAACCTGTAACCATTAAAGATTTTAAAATGAACAAACGATTATGAGATTCTCCTGTTTACAAAACATGCAATAAAATATGAAATTTCTTTATTTCCGATATGGGGTGATTTTATCAAAAGCAAGTTCATCGAACTTGTAAGGTTGTGGATCTTAAGCGAGACCATTGTGTCTCCTTCACTACCTGGAAATCAATCCATTGACAAATATTGATTTGAAGTATTCTATTCAAGGAAAAATTGGAAATCTCTTTACGATGGGATCATGATCGTTTTAATAATCAATAACCCTAAAGTTAATATTAAGTTGTTTAGATGCCTTCCATTGTGTTCAATGTGTCAATACCTAAATGTCTAAAGAGTGGGTTCGCCTACGTAAAGTGTTCCCATCTATCATGGGAAGGCGTGTTAAAGTATAATGATATTTTTTAGACCTTTGGGTTTGACTTAACTAAGTTTCCACAATATGATTGTCAACTTAGAGGCATGGAGTTTGGAGAGATTTATTGGCTAAATATGAATAAATGGTGTTTCACCAAACTATCCAAGAGTTATATAGTTGATATATTTGCCAAATATTGTCTTCCAAAATAATCAGGTTTAGGAGAAAATCCAAAGCTGGCCTAAGACATGGTGAAATATGGATCTTGGCTCACTAGAAAGAGTATAAAGGATATTATTTCTGAATTGATCGTTAGGGCTATTATTTGATAAAAATAGTGGGACATATATATTTTGAATATTTGAATAATCACTTAAACATAATTTAATAATCATCTGTAGACTAATTCATTTTTATGCACTTTAGCACTGTAGATATCAAATTGCAAATAACTCAAAAAACTTCTTTGTATGATCATTCCCTGAGAAGGACAAGCTTGCGTGATAAAACTTCCTTGATTGACAAAGGAACTTGAGGATAGTACTCAGAAAAGAGCGAAAGCTTTATGTGATTGATGTTCCTCGCACTAAACCTCTTCTTGAAGGTGCATCGCATGCTCAACAGAATGTTTATCAGAAATATTTTGATGATGACACCGATGCCACTTTTCTTATGCTAGCGATCATGAGTCCTAAGCTTCACAAAAAACAAGAGCATATGGTTGCTTTTGTAATGATTAATCACCTTAAACATTTGTTTGAAGGACATGCTCATCAAGAGAGGTTTGATACAATTAAAGCCTTGTATACATCTGAATAGGTTGATCATGATCCGGTTGGGCCCCCTGTTCTAAAGATGCTAGGTATAATGAGTACCTTGATATTTTTCGGTTTCAAGATTCATCTAGAGACTGTGATTGATTTGATCAAGCAATCTTTTAACAACTTTTATTCTCAGGTTTTTATGAAAAAACTAAATGAGAAAGATTAAACACCCACTTAGTTGTTAAGCATGTTGAGAACTACTGAAAACAGCATGGTAAAGGCATGAACTACGTTTATATTGATAGTGTACAAAATACAAATGGGAAAAGTAAATGGACAGGCAAGGTGAAAATGTGATCTTATTCTATGCCGAACCAAAGTACAATCCCTAAAGGGCTTTTGAAGCTTAATGAAGGTGTTGCTAATGAAGGCAATTGTCGCTTATAGGAAATAACTAGATATTTAGAAGTTAAACTGTCGATCTTATTTAGAAGATCTAAAGAACAAGACCGTCAAGGGTCAAGCTTCAGATATTGGTTTATAATTAGAGCAAAAGTTGTTTCTCTAGTTGGATGACCTCAGTACCTTACTTTGCCCGAATGACTAATTTAAGAACTTGATAAATTGTTTTTTTACGTGCCTGCATTTAGCAGAGACATTATATCAATTTCTTGTTAGGACAAGAAAGGTTTTTATTTAATTAAATAAGCAAAAGTTATTTATTCTATTTCATTGATAAGACCTATAATGTTGTACAATTACTTCATATTTTATATGTTCAAACAATAACTCAAATCAAACATAACCTTTGGTACTGTCATTTAAGCCATATTAATGAGAAATATATTTTTGAGTTACATATGGATGAATACTTCGATAAGTTTGATTATGAATCACACAAAGGATGCGAACCTTATTTCATTTGCAAAATGACTAAAGTTCCTTTTACCGCAGAAGGTGAAAGGTCCACTGAACGATTAAGAATTATATATAGTGATGTATGTGGTTCAATGCTTATGATGGCAAGGAGCGACTTTTACCACTTCATAACATTTACTCATGATTTTAGTAGATATGGATAAGTGTATCTTTCGAAGAACAAATCTGATTGTTCTGAAACATTCAAAGAATATAAGGCTGAAGGAGCAAAGAATACAGGCAAAAGTATAAAAGTTTTGTGACCAGATCATGAAGGAGAAAACTTAAGCCAATAATTTAAATGTTTCTTAAAGGAGTGTGGTATTGTATCACAACATACTCTTCTAAGAACGCCTCAATGGAATGGAGTTTCTAAGATGAGAAATTATACTATGTTGGACATAGTGTGATCGATGATGATTCTAACGGATCTTCCAGTTAGTTACTCGGGATATGCTCTAGAAACGGCTACATATACACTTAACCTAGTTCCGATAAAAGCGGTTCAAAACACTATATATGAGATATGAACTGGAAAATGTCATAGCATGGATTTTATTAAAATTTGGGAATATGAAGCATTTGTGAAATGTTTATTCTCAGACAAGCTAGGATGAAAATCAGATAGATGCTATTTTATAGGATACCCAAGTGATACTAACTGGTATAGTTTCAATAATTATTCCAAGAATAATGTTTTTTTTGCTCGGACCGCTATTTTTTTTGGGGGAGAACTTCTTTCTATAAAAATTAGAGAGAGTATAACAGATCTCGATGAAGATCAAGAACCACAAGATAATATTAAACCAAAGTTGGAACATGATCAAGAACTATATCAGAATGTTGAAAGTAATAATGTTGAGGAAACATAGGTTATTCTTAGATCTAGTAGGATTCATCATGAGCTTGAGAGATATTTTTAATTTTTCTTGACTCGAGATGGTAATGCAATGCTTATGGATGATGAAGAGCCTCTAAACTACCAAGATGCTACGAGAACATTCCAAGCTACGAGAGATGGCTGTAGGCCGTGAAATTCGAGATGGAATCCATGTAATAAAATAAAATATGGACTTTAGTTGATCCACTCGAAAGGGTAAATTCTATAGGGTACAAGTGAGTTTTAAAAATCCAAAATAGATGGTAAAGTACAGACCTATAAAGCGCGTCTATTGGCAAAAGGTTTCAAGAAATTTCATGCTACAGACTATGATGAGACTTTTTCACAAGTTGTTTTGGTCAAGTCCATCAGGATTTTGCTAGCAATAGTTGCTTATATGACTATAAAATCTGGAAAATGGCTTTCAAGATCGCTTTCTTAAATGTGAACCTAGAAAAGGGTGTTTATATGATACAAACTGAGGGTTTTGTCAATCCAAAGCTTGATAAGATGGTTTGTTATAAGATGTTTTTATATATTTATGGATTAAAGTAAGCCTCAAGGAGATGAAACATTCTTTTAATGAAACATTCAAAGAGTTTGGGTTTATTCAAAATAAAGAGGAACTATGTATTTACAAGAAGGCTAGTCGGAGCCATGTGGTATTCCTAGTATTATATGTAGTTGACATATTAATAAAAGGAATGACATACTTTTTCAATGGGATGTTAAGACATGGTTGGGAAATAGTTTCTCAACGAAAGACTTAAGCAATGCTACCTATATATTAGGGATTAGTATCTATAGAGATAGATCAAAAATATTTTTTGACCAAAGTCAGAGTATATATATTGACAATTTTTGCATCATTTTAGGATGCAGGGGACAAAGAAGGGATAAATCCTGATGTCTAATGGGACAGTGATCTCACAGAATAATTATTCTAAATCATTAGATGATAGAACCGTATGATCAAAGTTCCATTTGCTTCGACAATTAAATCTATAATATATACAGTGATATATACTCGTCCTGAAGTTTGTATGCTTTGAGCATGATGAGTACATGTCAGTCAAATCCAGGTGAGGTCACTGGACTGCTGTTAAGAATAATCTTAAGTACTTAAAGAGGACTAATGATCCATTCTTGGTGTATGGAGAAGATGAGAAACTGATGTAAAGGGTTACATTGATGCTAGTTTCTAAACCTAATTTTTTGCACATACAAAGATGATTTCGTGTCTAAGTCTTGTTTTGTGTTTTCTTATCTAAATAGAACTGATGTTAGATGGAATAGTTTATACGAAGAACATTCAAATTTCTATAATGAAATCCGAGTAAATTGATAATTTCCAAACAACTGAAGAGACTGTTTGGGCAAGTTCTTAGTCGATATCACCTTATTAATGAAATTAATGATCGTGGAGATATATATATGTAAAGTGCATATAAATGATAATATTGCAAACCATTGACTAAGGTTTTGGTACAGCAGAAGCATGATGGTCATACTAGTTCCATGTGTATTAGGTACATGGGTGTTGGCTATAGTGCCAGTGGGAGATTGTTATTATTTCCCTCCTAAAAATAACACTATGATGTTTCAATTTAAGACATTTGGATTATTAATATTTATGTTCTATCGATTATTCTTTTCTACAATTTATTAATTCTTTGTTTACTGTGATATAAATGTTAGATTAATAAATGTACTTGAGATATGATAGGAAATTCTATATCTCTAAATATGTTACTTAGAAATGAGATTATGAGAATAATATCAATATCCCTAAAGGTCCATAATCGAATATTATTATAGATGACAATAATAATGCATTAAGACTAGTGTATTTATGGACTGATAATCACATGTCATTGATCATGGGTATGGTATTACTAAAGTCAAAACACATGCACATGTATTAGATACATGATGTTGAATTGACCCATTGTAAGATACTACATGTTGATAGTGTCATAAGTTATTCTCACATTGATAATGATATAATTATCCTTAGATTTTAAGTCATTATATTTCTACACGAGAATTAATATAATTTTATTTCATTAAAAAATATCCTTGAGCGGGCAATGATAAAAGTGGACACTGGGTATATAATGTATCGTATGAGATAGGGCTGTCAAAAAAATTCGAAAAATCCGAAATTCGTCCGAAAAATTCGTATTCGTATCCGAAATAAAGCGGATATTATCTGTATCCGACACAAAGCGGATATTATCCGTATTCGAATCCAACAATTACGGATACGGATACAGATATAGGCATATTCGTATCCGATAATATCTGAATCCGAATAAATATATTTTATATTTAAATATTTAAATAATTTGAAAATATATTATATTAAATTTATAGCGTGTTTATGTATACACACACACACACATATATATAAAATTTTATAGACATATAGAAAAAAATCATTTGAGTTCAACAATTTAAAGAATACGTTTATATTGAAAATAAATATAAAATTAATTTTTGAAAATTTAAAATATAATTAAATCACTTTATCACTTATTTTAATTTTTAAAAATGAATTTTTATTTTTAACTATATATTTTTTTATTTTTTTTCAATTTTTTTAATTTTTAATATAAAATAAAAAAATCTGATTGAAAATCAGATTCGGATCCGGATATTATCCGTATCCGGATAGTATCCGTCGGATCCGGATATAGATATTATTCTTTAAATATTTCGGGATTCGGATACGGATACAGATACGGATTTCCGGATCCAGATATAGGCAAATCTGTATCCGAATTATCCGTTTGACAGGCCTAGTATGAGAAATATGAATGATCTATATAGAATTAAACACTCCTATTTTACGGGTGATATTATCGGCCTCTTGTGTGAGCTAGACTATGAAATGCGTGGTCACACTTAAATCTTGATTTGATATGATATTGTACTCATTGATCAAGGAAACTTGGATTAAACTATGATGACGATGACACATTACATGCCACTAGTATAATTTATGATATTTGGTTAAAGGGATTATATTACATTGTACATTATCGCGAAAGGTTTAATCGAATCACAGATTTAATTATTATTACTTGGGTAGCAATGATGTATTACTAGATGTCGCTCATTTTTTGTAATTTTAATATGAGATATTAAAATTATTTCCAACGTTATAATAATCAACATGGTCTCACACAAATAATGCTTGAAGGATAAATAATTAAAAATATGAATTTAAATTACATAAGTAATTTGTTTTATTTATGATATTAATTAAGTATGACTTAATTAATTAAATAAATCAAATAGAGAAATTACTTAAACTAGTTCTTAAATAAGTTATTAATTCATTTCTAAGGCGTCATTTGTTAACTGGTGAATAAGTGATTATAAACTGAACTATTCTTTTTTCCTCTGTTCAGATTGTTTGATAAAAATTTCATGCATCTGGACAAATTTCTTCTGAACAAGTATTGGACGACTGAGTTTCTAAATTTTCATTGAACCAGTCAAATTATATTTATGTCACCTTCTTTCAATTCTCATGTAACAATTTTATATTTTGTCATTTTACTTAATATTATTCATCTTTTATTAAAAAAACAATCTTCTTGTCCTCTTAATAGTATACAAACACATGTAGTGAATTTTGTGACTAAAAAAGTTTGTAAAATTTTAAATTTCATGTTTTGTATTTAGAAAATAAAAGTTTAATTTAAATTACTTATGAATGAATCAAAAATAATTAAATGTATAATTATTTGAATTAAAATAAAAAATACGTAAACTTTTTTTGAAGCTTATATATATTGGGGATGTCAATATATGAAGTACTTTTTATATAAAGATGAACTATTATTTAAAACTATAAATACATAGTTTATTTCATTTTTCATCATATATAGTTATAAATTTTAATTACCTAATTAATGATAAATTGCACAATTTTTTTATTCAAAAATTATTGTAATTTGATGAAATTGTTTAAAATGGTTTTGTAGTAAAATCACAATAAAATCAAAGTTATCCAAAATTATTATACAATAGAATCAAATTTAAAATCATTTTTTTTCAATTTTCAATTGTTAAACTTTTTATTATATTTAAATATATAATTATCATTCTACGTTAGCAATAAATTTGATAAAATTATATTATAGAACCAAGGTATAAAAATGGTTCTCTCTTGAAAAAAATAATATATATATATTTAAAAAAATATTTTCATTTTAAATATGTTGTATTATCTTAAGATTATTAGCAATTGTACTTATTTACAGTCTAGTTTTTGTTGACTAATTATTACAATATGATAAAATTTTAGCTTATCAAAAAATATTTTAATTATATATATTTTAATTTAAACAACTTTCAATAAAAAGAATTATCTAATATTATCAACCACTCAACCACAAACAGGTTAATGTTATCATTCAGAAATTTAAATAATTTTATCAAACAATCTTATTCGATTATTATGATTCAGAAATTTTAACTATTCAGAAAATTTTGTTTAACAAATCAGCCCTAAGAAGAGATATGCACTGGTAATGGTGGATGACTACTCAAGATACACATGAGTGGCATTTATATATTTAAAAGATGAAACTCCACACATTATCATTGAACACATATAGAAGATTGAGAAATAGGCCGAAGATCAAAATTATATGAAAAAACATGGGAGCAAAAATATATAGACCTAGATAATAGACCTATATTTTGTCTTACCACACATGTAACTTGGTGATATAGAAATAAACTTAGCAAAAACTTAATTATCGATTGACACAGTCAAAACAAGCAAGAACAAGAGATAATTTGTAAGCTGTATCTTTTAGAACTCTCAAGTTTAAGTTTGTAAAAACTCTTTAAGCAGTCGTGTGCTTTTGAATCACAGAGATCTTCTACATTTATATATATCTCTGGTGGAAATAAAAATCCACCAGAATTTTTTAAACATCCTTGTTTATTTACTTCATGTTTGAATACTTGAATATTTATTATCCTCAATTAGCCTATTCAAAAATTCTTATATTTATATTTGTGAGAAGTTCTAAAATCGAAAAGAAACCAGAATTTCATTCAACCCCCCTTCTATAATAATATAGTAAGATTGTTTGGGAATAACAGGTAGTGTCCCCCATAAGGATTTTTTGTATGATGAAATTATGCCCAATATGTTCATAGGATTCCCTAATATCCAAACTCCAATAGACCATTGAACAAACTCCTAGACTATATTGTTGCTAATTGACAGCGCATTTAGCTTGGGTTGGTTTCATAATTCCAGAAAGCTATCTCGAACAAACACTACCTACTAGTAATCAGTATTCAATAACATAGCATCAAGTTTCAAAATAATCCCGCAAAAGCACATAAGACGAAGCTTTGTGCAATTTACAAGAACTACGAGAATTATGTTTGTTTGCTAAATTAATCTTAACTAATTAAACAATAACTAATTAAGAACCAAACCAAACGTACCCAATTACGTGAGTAAATTTTAAGCAAGTAAAATGAACGATGTTCAGCGGCATTAATCTAAAAACTCAATATAACTAGCTCCTTATACCCAAAAAAGTTATAAACAAAATACAAAAACAAAGGGGGGATAGAATAGTATAATTAATACCTTTTTTAGCCTGAAGTATCTTGCGTGCTATGGAGGTAGGAGATTCAAAGATATCATCTATAGAGAAATCATGATCAAATAAAATTAGAGGCTTAATTTCATTAAACCAGGTGAAATTACTATCTATAATCAATTTTTCCTATCTATATCATAAATAGGTGAATTCAATACGAATTCATGAGTAAGAAGCTATTATTCTCAATTCAAATTAGTCCTAAAAAATGTGTAACTATATTCCCGTACACATACAAATAGATAGACAAATAAATAAACTCAACAATGCTTATACATATATAATAAGACTGAACAACAAATACAAAACAGAAAAACAAGATAGACAAAATAAAGCATAAAAACCAACTAGTGAAATAAAACACCTCACCAAAAAACCCAAAAGCAGAGTGTAGAAAGTTAGTCATTTTCAAGAACACGGTTCTTTTCTTGAAAAGGAAAGCAACATAAATAATGAAATCAGACAAAGATTACTAAACCACGTAAATAGTTAAAATACACACCTACTCTAAGTCGAATCAAATTTCAATCGAGCAAAGGTAAAAACACTTTTTATCGATTCCAATCTCTTGATCTGTTAAAGAAAGTACCAAAATTATGGGAGAAGGTCACTTACTGGGATTAGTATAAAAAAAGGAAGTGAACGAAATGGAAACCAAATCTCCATGCTTGAATAAGTTGGAGTTCAAGACCTGTCAACAAAGATTAAAAAAATGAAAATTAGTACACATACTAGATTATTACATAGTTATACGAGCATGATTTGAGATTTACAAGCTCAAGTAGGGGTTTGAACAAATTTAGGTTTTTACGGTTTGAGATGGGTGTTGGAAGATAACTAATTAAACTTGTAGGTTTAAGTAACTGAGGAAAACAAATTGTACGCCAAGTGTGTTTTATTAAAGCTGGCAAACATTACATATAAACTGAATGAAGGAAAACAACTACAAGCTAGAAAATAGGACTTCCTGATAACTGATCCTAAAACTAATCTTATTCAAACGTTAACATAAACTGACTCCTAAAAGAACTCCACGACTAACTTGACTGATTCTAACTTCTGGACACAGCCTTACAAATCAGCCCACAAGAAATAAAACAGGCTAACAAATTCAAGTCCACAAATTTAGATTAAAAGCCCAACAAGCTCTCCCTTAATCTAAATTCACCTATGTTCCTTCATCAACACCCAGCAATTTCCTCATTCTCTCAAACTTAGCAGTGGTAAGGGCCTTAGTGAGAGAGTCTGCTCGTTGCTCATCTGTATGAACATGTTTAACCAGAATGTCTCCCTTTTCTACACACTCCCTGATAAAATGAAACCTTATATCTATATGTTTGCTTCTTCCATGGAACACAGGGTTTTTTGCTAAGTCGATAGCAGATTTGTTATCAATGTAGATTGTCACAGGACCAATTTCCTTTCCTGTAATTTGTTCCAAGAGTTTCTTCAACCAAATAGCTTGGCAAGCAGCCGATGTGGCCGCCATGAACTCAGCTTCGCACGAAGAAAGAGCGACACAACGCTGTTTCTGGGAGATCCAAGTAATCAACCCTTCATTCAAATAAAAAACCATACCAGCTGTGCTCTTTCGGTCCTCAATGTTACCTCCGAGATCACTATCTGAGTAACCCATTAGCACACTATTTTTGCTGTTCTTAGTGTATGTCAGACCATAACCAACAGTGCCCTTCACATATCTCAGCACCCGTTTAGCTGCATTGTAATGCAGAGTGGTTGGTGTTTCCATGAAACGGCTAAGAATCCCAACAGAAAAAGCCAAGTCGGGTCTCGTATGCACAAGATAACGCAGCCCACCTATTAAGCTTTTATATTCTGTTGCATCGACAAGAACACCTCCATCGTCCTTGTGAATTACCTCCTTGGGGTCCATGGGGTATCTCGTGGAATTACATTGAACCATGCCAAATTTTTCGAGTAATTTCCTAGCATACCCGGTCTGCTTCAAGCGAATAAACCCATCTCCTTGCTCTACTTCAATACCCAGATAATACGTTAACTTCCCCAAGTCACTCATGTCGAATTTCTGCCCCATTTTCTCCTTGAACTCCTTGATAACTGTTTTACTCGAGCCAGTGACCAACAGATCATCTACGTATACTGCCACAACGAGTACATCACTCTCGATCACCCTTGTATAAACAGCCTGCTCGTACGGGCATCTAGTAAAACCAACTTCCTCCAGAACTTTATTTAATTTTGAGTACCAAGCTCGCGGCGCCTGTCTGAGTCCGTATAAAGCCTTCAATAACTTATACACTAAGTGTTCTTTTCCTCTTTTCACAAAACCCTCTGGTTGTGTGACGTAAACCTCTTCAAGAATCTCACCATTTAAAAACGCTGTTTTAACGTCCAAATGGTGTACTTCCCAAGTGTTTTTAGCAGCAAGAGCGAGAAGTAAGCGTATAGTTTCGATTCGAGTCACAGGTGCAAATACTTCATCGAAATCTACACCTTGCTTTTGAACATAGCCTTTGGCAACAATCCTGGCCTTATGCTTTGTAATCTCACCATCAGCATCCCTTTTAATCTTGTAAACCCACTTAAGAGCGATCGGTTTTCGACCTGAGGGTAATTCCATCAGTTCCCACGTAGCATTCTTCTCTACTGCTTCTATTTCTTGTCTCATAGCTTTTCTCCACTTCTCGTCTTGTACTGCTTGCTTATAGTTCATGGGCTCATCAATTCCCATTACCATCAATTCCTCTTCTGCCAATTCGATAGGTTCAGTAGCGTCATAAATTTCACTCAAAGATCTGTAGTGTCTTGGCTGTCCGTCTGATTCAGAACTAGATGTTGATTGTTCAGTTAACGAGTTTGAAGAACCCGAGTTTGCACTACCACTACTCAACGAGCCCTGAGAACCATCTGTACCTTCACTATCTGCTGCACTTTCAGAATCCAGGGAGCTTGAACTAGAAATGTTACTTCTCAGCGAACTCTGATGGCTACCAACACTTTCACTGTGGGTTGTATCTTCTTGAGACACATGTTCAGTATTAAACACCAGGAAATTACTTGACATCGTCGCTTGAGTTACATCCTCTTGACTCCAATCCCACGACTTATTTTCTTCAAACACCAAATCACGACTAACACATATGGACTTTGTGTTTGGATCGTACACTCTATGAGCCTTAGTACCAGGTTCTTTTCCGAGATATATCACTCTTTTACTCCTATTGTCTAGCTTTCTTAAATTTGCATTTGGAACTCTCATATGAGCCAAACAGCCAAATACACGTATGTGATCAAGAGACGGCTTCATACCAGACCAAGCCTCATAAGGCGTCATCCCTTCAACAGCCCGGGTGGGAAACCTATTCAACAAGTATATCGAATGTCGTATGGCTTCTCCCCAGAAGTACAGTGGCAGTTCTGTTTCTTTCAACAAACTGCGTGCCATCTCGATCATGGTACGATTTCTTCGCTCGACAACACCGTTCTGTTGCGGTGAATAAGGTGTTGTGAGTTGACGCTTAATTCCAGCCTCCTCACAATATTGGTTGAACTCCTTTGAGACAAATTCTCCACCTCTATCAGTTCTGAAAGTTGTGATTTTTCTTTCTGAACTATTTTCCACTAATGCTCGAAATTTCTTAAAAGCATTAAAAACCTCATGTTTATTTCTCAACATATAAGCCCACATAACCCTAGTAAAATCATCGACAATGAGAAATATATACCTGTTTCCTCCAGATGTACATGGTGTTATTGGCCCGCACAGATCGCCGTGTATCAATTCCAAAGCCTTCTTTGCATGAAACTCAACCTGTTGTGGAAATCCCTTTCTTGTCTGCTTAGACATAAGGCAACCCGTACATGTTTCTTTCGGCTGAATAATATCAGGCAATCCAAGTACCATACCTTTTGCTGACATTGTTGTGAGGGCCTTAAAGTTCACGTGCCCCAAACGTGAATGCCAAAGCCAGTTTTTATTTTCGATACTTGACAACATGCACTTCTGTTCACCAGTTCGCAAAATAATCTTATACAACCTATTCTTTGAGCGTTTCACTTTCAGCAACAGCTCTCCTTTCATGTCACGAACCCAAAGGTAATCTCCATTAATCATCACTTTGTGTCCATCTTCCGAGAGCTGGCCCAGACTTATAATGTTGCTGCGTAAGGAGGGAATATAATATACCTCCTTCAGAGTTCTGGTCTCACCATTGTTACAAAGAAGCGTGATTGAGCCCCTTCCCTTTATATGTACAACCGAGTTATCGCCAAATTTGACCTTCCCAGCAACACTCACATCCAGCTCGTCAAATTTTTCTCGTTGTCCTGTCATGTGGTTGCTGGCTCCATTATCCAGGTACCACAGGTTAGATTCTAACATTTTTTCACCAGTTTCAGAACCCAATTTTGGAATTACTTTCTCCTCATTTATCATCATCAGGTCTTCCTCCTTTTCTTCCTTCTTCACCATAAGTAATGCTGGCTCTTCATCCGGGACTTGGGCAATGAGTGCTTCTTCTCTTGCCTCTCGATCTCGTTTTGGTTTCTTGCATTCAACAGCGAAATGCCCATAAGCACTGCAGTTAAAACATCGTACCTTACTTTTATCTTTTACCCAGCGTACGTTGTCTTTACCACGAAATCGCTGTCCTGGTGAGCCATCGGATCTATTCGTTCTCTTCAGCCACTCATCCCTAGTTAACAGTAACTTGTGCTCTTCTTTTTCTCTCTTATTCCATTCTTCTTCAGTAAGAAGTAATTGATGTCCACTATTTTCAGGCTGTCCTCGCAGCCGCTCGTCGTGTGCCTTCAGGGAACCTACTGTCTCCTCGATAGTCATCTCCTCGACATTTCCAAATTGCTCTATTGTTGAAGCAATTTGGAGAAATTTAGGAGGTACAGCTCGAAGTAATTTTTTCACTACGTATGAGTCAGCCACGCTCTCCCCAAGTGCTCGTATATTAGTCACCAGTCCGTTCATTTTCAAACAGAAATCATCTAGTGAGTCAGTGTCCTTCATATTCATCGACTCAAACTCAGCCTTAAGAGTCTGAATCCTCGCCTTCTTCGCTCGTTCAGCCCCTTGACACAGTATCTTCACAGCGTTCCAAGCTTCCTTCGCGCTTTTCTTCTCGGCCAACGTCAACAGGATGTCCTCCGGAACACCTTGGTAAATAGCTGCTAAGGCTATCTTGTCGGTTTTGTCTTCTACCGGTGTTTTTGACCCCTCCGGATCAATGGCTACCCAAACACCATGAGCCTGCATATACACTTTCATCTTCATAGCCCATACTGTGTAGTTCTCTCTTGTGAGCATGGGATAATTCAGATTTATCGTACCATCCTTGCATTTTCCTGTATCTACCGTCGACATCCTGGGCATGAACTTTGGCATGCACGAGCTCTCCTGCAGCTCTGATACCAGATTGTTGGAAGATAACTAATTAAACTTGTAGGTTTAAGTAACTGAGGAAAACAAATTGTACGCCAAGTGTGTTTTATTAAAGCTGGCAAACATTACATATAAACTGAATGAAGGAAAACAACTACAAGCTAGAAAATAGGACTTCCTGATAACTGATCCTAAAACTAATCTTATTCAAACGTTAACATAAACCGACTCCTAAAAGAACTCCACGACTAACTTGACTGATTCTAACTTCTGGACACAGCCTTACAAATCAGCCCACAAGAAATAAAACAGGCTAACAAATTCAAGTCCACAAATTTAGATTAAAAGCCCAACAATGGGTTTACGAATTTAGGATTTGTAAAGGTTTCAGAGATGAGAACAGAGAGAGAGATGGAGGGAGGGGAGAGAAAGAGAGAAGAGAGAGAGAGAGAGAGAGAGAGAGAGAGAGAGAGAGAGAGTGAGTGAGAGAGAGAGAGCGTGAGAGAGAGACGGATGTGAGAGAGCACTGATAGAAGGTTAGTTTTTGGAAAGTGACAGTGCAGAGATAGTACTCGATGAAAAATGGGAAGAGTGGGAAAATTGGAATTTTTGTTTAAGGGAGGGGGAAGTAAAATTTTGGTTCGAAGGGGGAAGACTTTGGTGTAATAAGGGGGGAAGTAAAAAGCGGGTGTTTTTCATTTTTTCTAAAAAATAGAATAGTCATCGGTTATTTTTTAGAGAGCGATGTCTGAGATGATCTTTAACATTGCATTAAAAATGTTCGATGTTAAAATTACTTTTATGATAAGTGACATTTCGAACCGATGTCAAATGCGTGATGTCGTAGGCAGTATTTCTAGTAGTGAGGATTTGAAAAGTTTAGCTAATTGTATAAATTCAATTCCATATAATTGCAAGATGACTCACATGTATAAAAACTTATATTTTGTCCATTTGTTGGCTTTTAAATTTTTAGCTTGGGATTAATCTTGTTATCAGGCATGAATTTGTGATAAGTAATCTTCTCACAAATTGAGGGAGATTGTTGTGCAAGACATGCCTCTACATAATAAGACTAAGTCACTTTGATTACCCTATGATTTAGTTGTATGATAATCATTTTGTATTTTGTAATTGTATTTCTTGAGTCTGTAAAAATGATAAGGAGGAGATATTGGGAGATTTTTCTATAAACAATCATCAAGCTAAGAAATAAACTCTGAAACAAGATCAAGCCTGATCATTCCTCGGATAAATATGTAGAAGTTTGGAATTGATTAATTTTGTTTTTTGGAAAAATGTTCTAAGCCACATATCCACAAGTCACATATCAAGATGTATAGAGATGTCTATCGAGAAGTCAGAATAACTTGTAGAGAAGTCACTATACTTGTAGAGGACTCATTCTGCTTGTAGAGAAGTACAAGGGACGTGGAGATGTAGAGATATCGACAAGTCAAAACTGTATGTAGATATGTGGAGATGTCGACAAGTCAAAACTGCATGTAGACGAGTGGAGATGTCGACAAGTCAAAACTGCATATAGAGAAATAGAGATATCGATAAGCCAAACAGCATAGAGAGAACTGGAGATATCGATAAGTCATTCTACATATCAACATGAGACATCTCGACACGGTAATGAAGACCTCGATAACAGCTCAAACTAACATAATACAACCAACTTGAATATTCAAAATTATCTGTCAATAAACCATTTTATCACTGAAATGGAAAGTCTACAAATACAGCTTGAGGAATGCAAGATCAAGGGCCAAGATGTAGTGAAAAAAGGAGGGTCATAGACCTGGAAGATTATATGTAGATTTGTTGAACTTAAAATAGAATTAGGCAAATTTGTTGTATAAATATGTTAGTTTATTTTAGTGCAATTCTTGTAAACTGTGCTTGTTTTTCTATAAAATATGTCACTGGTCCTTTGTTTAGGTGTAATAAAAAAAGATCTATAAATCTTGTATTCTTTCAAGTGAAGTAGTTGAGTTCTTATTATACAAGAACACAAATTTATAGCACACCTAATTTGATTTAATATAAATCAAGTGAGTTTTGATAATTGCTCGTGTCTTTTACATTGATTTATTTATCACTACAAATTTATTTCTAGAATTCATTTCTAGCTGTTTAAGTTCCACATCATAAACACAACTTGATTTCCAAGTTAGTAAAAAATTAGGAAAATCAAGAAAACGCATTCACCCTCCCTCTGTGTTGCAGTTCATACCTAACAACACATATGGTGTCTTCTTTTAATAAGGTATTAGGAGGTTGTCGTATCTACTTAAGGAGTTAAACGCAGTTTCACTATCTTTTATAAATGATCCGGTAATATGGCGACTCATGAACTTGATAGCAAGTCATATTGTTTTCAAGATCAAGTCTTGAAACAAGTTTTGTTCCTAGTTTGTTAGATAAAGCCTTGTTAATCGACGTTCAAAGTTAATAAACCTTTTTCTTTGTTTGTCAAAAAAATAATTAATGATAATTAGGTGTCCCCGAAGTTAAATTCTAAAATACGTATCACATTCCATACTAACAAATAATATCATTAATATAACACACGCCTGCCTCATAAATTATGTTTTGTACATAAAATATACTCTTCAAGTAAATAATGATTCTCTTTACAGCCTTTAGATGGTCTTCTCGCTGACCTTAATAAAAAATTGGTTTCACAATTTAACTTAATAAATATGTCAAGTCAAATAAATTAAACAAAAAAATTAACAAACTTTCGAGCAATTGCACATTAAATTCATTAAGTATTTCCTTCTTTTTCGCATAAATCATGTTTCCATAATTTCTAATGAGATTGACACTAGACGATAATTCTGCATCCTATAAGTATCAAGCATTCAATTAAATTATTTTTTTCTATTTCAAACTTAACATTCCAATATATTCAGTCTTTTAATTTGAATTTCCCGAACTTATAAGATTTCACAAAAACAAATAATTTTCTAAACAGACTCCCACTTTTCAAAGTAGACATAATCGTCATCAAAATTTTTTGAAATAAATTCCCAATTCCCAATTTTTTAAACGCATACACAATTGTCTAATTTTTATTTTTGTTTTTTTTATCGTAGGTAACCCGCAGCCGCAATAGCCTGCAAACCACGTGAACCAGGTAAACCGCATTTAAGCGACAGGCTCTGGTTCAGGAGACATAATCATAAATTCTCCTCCCGTGGGATTCGAACCTGTGACCAAAAGGATAATTTTCCCCTCTTTAACCAACTGAGCCAACCCTCACAATTGTCTAATTCAATTAAACTTTCCAAACGAACTTCCACATCTTCTCAAAGTGCAGACACAATATATCATCTAATTCTTTCTTGACATAAAAATTACAACTAGACAATTCGCAAATTTAAAACAGACTCTTTGGTCCTATATCATTTTTCCAAATTTTACTTACAAACTTGTGAATTTTCTATCTTTAGGGTAAACAAAAAACTCTAATTTTTTTTATTTTCCACTAACTCAATGATTTTTATTCACGGGCCCCATAAAGTTTTTCCATAACTACTTGTGTCATGATATCTTTCTAAATATAGCACATCTTTTGGGAAATTTTTTATCTTTCTGTCCATATTAAATCTTGAGAATGTTGGGGGTTGTAGGGCATTGAACTTGAGCACTGTGACAGCCACAACTTTGATACCTTGTTGATAAATTAGTGCAAAATACACATTTTTATAGAGATATGTACTGCATTTTAATTTTATTTAACTCCACTACCCCAGTGCTAAATACTTTTCTTGAATAATAATTCTATCAATATATATGCATAATTTAATACAATCAAATAAACAATATTTAAAGCATAATATCTAATGGTCTTACATGACTGCCTTTGAAAACTATGTCCACCATCCTATCACTCTCTTCTTTTTTAAAACAACCATACTCCACCTCTAATATGCATTTAATCATCACTTTTATAATACATACATACAAAAACACATTTCCCACAATACATAATATTATTGCACATTGAGATGACAACAAATTAATAAATTTCATCTTTGGTCTTACCCACTTCAAGACGCAAGATCAATATGAAGGCTAAAAAATCCAAGTTTTACTACAAGGGAATCTTCTATTGTGACCAAGTTAAAACAAAGAATATAGTCATAAATGTATCCATTTACCATAATTAGAATTTGTTTCACGTAACTCTGATGAATGATTAGTCACAATTTGTACTTTCCACGAGAAAGAGCCCTAGTAATAACATTAGCAACTTGAATGTTTGTTGGAAAAAACTAACCACATAACGAATAAAATTATAATGAATATCATTGTGTTTTGTCCTACGGTGGAAAGTGGACTCTTTGTCAAAGCAACCACCTGACAAAATAGAGCAGTAGACATCATCCTTTAACATCAGTTGAAAAAGCCACTACTGCTAAAAGCGTTTTTAATATCGCTTGATTTTTAAAAGATGAAAGCGTCTGCAGACATCAATTTAAAATGTAATAGTTGTCTAATCTCAGTTTTAAAAAAATAAATAAAATGGCTATAATACAATTATACTCATACTTTCCCTTTTATTATAACAAAACCATTCCCCCATTAGCCAAAATTCTCATCCCCGCTCCCTCTTTCTCCCTCGACACTTCACTCACTCTCACCCTCTTTCTCACACTACTTTCTTCCTCATTGAGCTTTAACCTTAATTTTGCTCCTAATTCCATAATGCAACCACCATTATAATAATATGTAAACCCTAATTCTAATTAAGTACAAACTACGCAATATTAGTTCAACCCATCTCCAATTTCTATGTTTACATTGAATTGACCCGTCTTTAATTAGCCAGATTAGGTTAATGATTCCTTATATTTTATTTTATTCATTTTCATATTTTGTTTTTTTAACTCTTTTTACTTTCCACAAATTTGGAAGTTTCTCTAGTTCATGAATCTGTTTCTGCTAATTATACAACTTTGTAAATATTTTTTTGAAATTATTAAATGATTTTCAGCCTTGGAGCTCTGAGTTAATTACTGGGACTCACTCTACTTGTTCAACGAATTAGCTTCGTGACACTTTATGACTGAGTATGTTTGGTTAACTTTCATCTTTTTAAATGTACTTCCAATATATGCTTGATACTTGATTTCACAATATAATACCTCTTTCTAAATGTTGTACGCAAATTTACACTATGCTAACAAGTTTTTTCAGTACGTAATAACTAAAAAAAATTGAACTTTTAATTAATGATTTAGATCTTAATGATTGACTCATTCCTCGTAGTGATAACACAGTGAATATGCATATTCATGTGTTACACAGTGATAACTAAAAAATTGATGTTTAGTCTTGGTCGCCACATCTATGTGTTACACAGTGAACATGCATATGCATGTGAGTAATAATTTCAAAAAGTTAATTGGATTGTACCAATTTAATTAATATAAATCTTGCGTTTCAATGAGGTTTTGAATTCACAATATATTTGTAGTGGGGAGACGTTTAAACTAAGTTGTGGTAACACGACAGAGCTAAGAATTGCTTTATTAGCAATATATCAAGAAAAAACTAATTTGGTAAAGTATACTCTTTATGGTTCTGTTTCGTCAAACATGTTACTTGTTCTTCGAAACTCTTTAATGTGGACGATTAGAAAATCTATATGTAAAGCAGAATTTGATAGAGTAAGATATATACATTTTCCGAAGATAAACTGAACTATTCTAGCTAAGTTGTAAACATTAATTATTGGGAAATTGACAAATATACCAATTTTGATGTATTTATTTGCAACTCTACTACCTTAATAAAAGTCTTACAAATTTACTATTTTTTTAAAAATACACACAATTAAATTGTAAAAATACAATCCATCTTCTCTCTCTATCATCATCACCCTTTCTCACCTCATCTTCCTCCACCACAACCTCCCTCCACCACCACCACCCCCGAATCCCCCTCATCCGCCACTTCCACCCCCAAATCCACCGCCTCTACCACCACTTACACCGCCTCCTCCCCCGAATCCACCACCTACACCCCACAATCCACCACCTCTGCTGCCTCCACCATATTCGCCATTGAACCCACCTCCTACACCACCTCCACCCTCAATCCACCACCTCCTCCATCAAGTCCGGGTCCTTTCTTCCGCCATTGTCGCCGCCAGGGCCGCGACGGGCGGCGTAAAGGTTGTTGTAACGTTGTTGTTTTTTTGTATATTTTAATTGTGTACAATTGTCACTGTAGTTCTGATGATTCTTGAAATTCTGTGATTTTTTCGGGTTCAGTTTTTTTGTTTGGAGGTGTTTGTCTTAGTTCACTGAATTTTCTAATTTTATCTAGCCAGATAGTGGGATACTCATAAAATTAAAACCTTGTTGTTGATTTCATAGTTGCTTTTGTGATATTAGTATCGGCCCCGCAGGGGCACTCATTTGCATCCACTTGCAACTTATTTTACAATTAAATGTAATTTTCAATGGATTTTTTCAAATTTGTAATTGCGGTTGCATATACAGTTGCTAGCAGTTGCAGATATGGTTGCAAATGCAACCTCCGTATTTTTGCAAATATTTTTTGAAAGGTAGTATTTTTTTAATTTATTTTAAAAACTGACAGTATTTTTACAAAAAGTTTATAAAATTTATGTATTTATGAGAAAAGCCCTAAATTATTTAAAATTTTGTTCTGTTTATAATGTGACAAAACCACTACTGCTAATTGTAGAATTGATTTGTCATGTACTCAGGGGTTTACATTGATGTTCAAGTATGCTATAAAGTCGGCAAGTGATCTTGTGCAAGGATCCATTCTCCAATTTTCAAGAGCATGAAGTGTTGTTATGCTTTGTTTTCTCTATCATATGTTACATATCTCGTATTCCAGTTAAAAACTCAGTACCAGTTGTGTGAAGCACAAGATGTTACTATACCGACTTATTTTAACCATTCCATCAACTACTGACTCTGACTAATATCAACCCAGTCACATATCTAATCCTTTATTACCTGATGTGTATAGAAGTTGGAAATGATTTAAAGATTGTGGGTGATGACAGTGGTTTACATAGGTCCGGTTGGTCGGGTTGGAGGCATTTTAACAACGCGACCCAATTAAATCGGTTAAAAAATTAAAAACGCAACCCAACCATGCCCTTTGTTTGTCGAATTTGCTCAGTTTGGGTTGAATTGAACAATTTAGAATAAATAATTAATAAGAAATGTATATATAAAAAATGACTACTCGTGAAGACATACAAGTCCATAAATAATATCTTGTTATATTTCATTTGAAAAATATACCCAACCCATCAAATTCAGGTTGACATATTTTTAACCAACCTAATATCGGGTTATAACGGTTCAGTTTGATCGGCCGAAAAAAGGGTTGATTTGGTCGGGTTGATAGACTTCTTCAACCCATGAACACCTCTAGGTTTTGATGACATGAATGGTTTTTTTTCTCGTGAGAAAGATAGCGTGGACAAGTTTGACAAAGAAATGGAATTGAAGGTGAGGTCGGAGACGAAGCTAATAAAAAATCTCTTCAAACATATTGGTTTAAAAAAAAGTCTTCTTTGTTCACGGAATAAGACGTAATCTTATTTTAATCCCCCCTTTTACTAAAAATAGTCTAGAAGTGCGATTTTATGATAATAAATTTTTTATTGAAAAAACAATAAAATGGTTAATGTAGGCATGTATCAACCTGAACACGGGTTATTTAAACATCCAATTATAACGGAAATCGAGAATAATTATATTTGCACTTCAGATGATATTTTTCTTATAATACATGTACATATGACACGTGGCATCAAAGATTAGGACATCCTGAAATTAGTAAAATGAAGGAAATTATGAAAGATAATTTGTCGATTCATATGGATGTTAACAAATCTATGTATGAACATTGTGTAAAAGGAAAAATGAAAAGAAAACCTTTTAGGAAGGGGAAAGAGCTAAAGAGCTTTTGGGTTTCGTGCACTCAAAGATATGTGGCTTGTTGAGTTGCAGAACCTACCGTAATAAAGAATATGTAATTACATTTATAGATTATTGCTTCAAGTATGCCCATGTATATCTTATATCAAGAAAATCTGAAGCATTTGAATGTTTTAGGAGATATAAGAGTGAAGTTCAGAAAAAAATTGGAATGAATTTAAAGATCTTCATAACTGACAGTGGTGGGGAATATAGATCCACATAATTTGGTAACTACTGTAAAGAGAAAGGAATAATAAGGCACGTGACTATGCCTTATACACCACAATAAAATGTTGTGGTGGAAATAAAAAATAGAACATTATTAAATGTTGTGAGATGTTAATTGTCACATTATAGATTGTCCAAATGATTTTAGGGAGACGTATTGTATGCAAAAATTATATATTGAATAGAATTCTCATAAAGTCGGTTGAATTGACACTTTATGCGAGATATAAACGTGAAAAATTAGATTTAAATCTAAAAGAAAATGGGGGTGCATTGCACATGTGATGATCCCTTAGCAAAATAAATATAAATTAGACTTCAAAATAGTGAAGTGCAATTTTATCGTTATCCCGAGAATTCTAAGGGTTATAAGTTTTACAACTAAGAATTATGAATAATTGAAAGTAGAGATGCTATTTTCATAGAAAATTATGAGGAACAAGAAAATGTGTGATGGACTCACGTCCTCTGAATATTGTTGATGACAATGATGTTCCTCATAATATATTGATGCACGTGTAGAACAATACCTAAATGAGAATAGTGATTTGGATCAGAATGCTGGTAATGAACCAATTAAGATTATTAGAAATAAGAGACTAAGAGCTCCACCAGAGTGTATGGGTGAATATTATATTTATTATAGTGAAGTATTTGGTTTCTCGACAGACATGGATATAGAAGATCCTATTGGTCTAACTTCTTATTCTGAGGCAATGAGATCGCGAATATTTGATTCATGGTTGCAAGCTATGAAAGATGAGAGTGAGTCAATTGGAAGTAATGAAGTCTGGGAGTTGTGTGATCTCCTAAAGATAGAAAGTTCATAGGTTGTAAATGGATTTTGAAAAGTAAATACAAGGCACATGATTCTATTGACAAATTTAAGGCTCGTCTAGTTGTGAAAGTTTTACACATAAATCGAGAATAGACTATCAGGAGACTTATTCCCCGATGGCAAAGTGTGCATCAATAAGAATTATATTGGCTTTAGTAACTTCTCTTGATTTGGAAATTTACCAGATGGATGTTATGATGGATTTTCTTAATGGGGAATTGAGAGAAGACATATATATGGATCAACCTGATGGGTTTTAGGTTGAAGGATAATAAGACAAGGTCTACAAGTTAAATAAGTCAATATATAGACTAAATCAAGCTTTCAGAGATTGGAATCTCAAGTTTCACGAGGTTGCCATTCAACTTGGTTTCATGAAGAATAAATTCAATAATTGTCTACATATTTTTAAAAGTGGGAGTTCATTTGTAATAATATCAGTATATGTGGATGATATATTGTTAGCAAAAAATGACAAATATATGTTGAACAACATAAAGTTGGAACTTAATAACAAGTTTGAGATGAAAGATGTGGGTGACGCCTCATATGTTCTAAGAATCCAAATAATAAGGGATACTATTAATAGAACTCTGAGTTTGAATAAAGTGAGGCATCTACGTAAAGTGCTTAATCATTTTGGGATGCAGAATTACAGTTCGGAGCCAACCCCTTTAGTGGCGGGTAAACCATTAATACGTAGTAACGATCTTGAACATGTACAATAACCACTAAACGCTCCATATGCGCAGACGGTTGGAAGTTTGATGTATCCAATGTTGTGTACTCGACCTGACTTGGCATATTTAGTAAGTTTAGTAAGTACATACCAAAGCAATCATAATCAAGCCTATTGAATTGGGAGGTTGTGAAAAGGATAATGAAGTACTTAAATGATAAGTTGCACCATAAATTAGTTTATAGGGCAAATAAGCCAATGATTATTCGTTACTCCGACTCAGATCTCAGAGGTGGTAAAGTTGACGAAAAATTAACTACGGGACACTTATTTATTTTGGTGGAGCTGTCGTCATTTAGGGAAGTAAAAAACAAGGTTGTGTTGCAAGATACACACAAGAAGCTGAATATGTAGCATGGTGAATTCTCATGTTGAACGTAAGAGGGTTTTTACTTGAATTAAGTCTCAATTTAATACATGGACCTATTGAGATTTTTTGTGAAAATACGTGAACTATCAATTTGATTTATAGTGGTGCAAATAGTTCGAGAGGACAACATATTGATATACAATATCATTATATTCATGATATTGTAGTGGAAAAAAAGAATGTGAAAGTAACATATATTCCCACTAGTGATATGATTGCAGATCTTTTAACAAAAGGCATTCCTGCAAAAATATTAATAAAATATGTTAGTTTGATATGCATTAGAAATATGTAGACTCCAAGAAATGTGAGAGTCACTTGAAATTAAAAAATGACGTCAAGTGGGAGATTTTAGTTTTGACTTTCATTTTTAATTTCAAAAAATTGTGAATTGAAAATATATATTAATATGAGAGTTACATATTAATTATATGAATTAATTGTGCATAATTTACATATCAATATATTTATTATATTGATAGAATTTAATAGGGTTGTTTTTGGGTGGAGATTCTATCTTGGTTGCCCATCTATTGTGGTGTAGAGCACCAAGAAGAACACAGAGAAAATCTAGTTCAAGTAGATACCATCGGAACCTCTTAACATATTTACTCTCATATATCCAAAATACACTAAATATTTATTTTTGTGCACATCACTGGTATTTTTGTTTACATCAGGGGAGAGTGAACCGGAAAATGGAGAAATGGCGGGTAGAACTCAAGATATGGGAGTCAACTCTGAAAATCCTAGTTAAGAGAGAGGTGATAATAGTAGATAGTTTAATTAAATCTCGTTTTAAATTCTAATTATTAGTGCCCTTATTTGGTATTAATTTTTAATTATTTAATATTTAAGGTATGAAACTAGCATTTATGCGGGGGGGGGGGAGTTTGAAGACGTATTCTCACATATTTTCTTCTCTGACTTGAAAGCTTTATTTTCTAAATGTCTACGATCATTTATACATGTGTTAGTTATATGATACTTTTCTTGAACGAATAAAACTCCTTGCTCCATAGATTGTATTCATAGAGTTAAGTTCTAGAGTTATTGGAGTCCAAATATGTTATACAAGTAAAATATAACTTAAAAATTTCTCTCTCACATGAGAGTCGGCCGCCCTATCTTCACCTAACCCTAACCCTACCTTCTTTTTCCCCCTTTTTATCCATCTCTATCTCCATATTCATCTTCATCTTCTTCTTTTATTCACTTTTTCTTTAATAAAATAGAGATTTGTTTTACAAAACTCAAAAAATCCATTACAGTTTTTCACTTTAGTTTTCAGATCTACTAAGGTAAGAGATTGGATTTTATAATAAAATTCAGTTTTTGGATTCAAAATCTCTGGTCTAACAACATATTACAATTTGGTGTTTTCCGAGATTTTTGAATTTTGGGTTTTTTTGTATTGTTCTGTTTAAGTTATTATTTGTGTGTTTGATTGTCTCGCTTTATGCGATGTATCTCGCTTTGTGCGATGTGGTGGTTGTGTTGAAAATGAATTGGATGGTGTATTGGGAGATCTGGATATCTCGCATCAACAACACTTTCGGCAGGTCTATAGCTGGTGTCCGGCAGATAGATAGCTGGGGTGCGTTTGGAACGGTGGTGAAAATCACATGTGCTCACCTCTCACAAAAAATATTTGTTCATAATATGAGGCCTCTAAACTCCGTTGTTGCAACTGAGTCCTCTGAACATTGCAATATCAATCGAATTAATGTGAGGGTCAATTGTGAAGCTACTGTTTTCGGGGGAGATGCGTGCTGGATTGTCCGGGAAACCATTACCTTCATTTTTAATTTTCAGAATATTTGTATTCAGTTTGTTAAGCAATCCGGAAACAAAATGGCTAATTATTTAGCTCTATTTGTTTTTCAACCTGGTTGCTGATCGGTTGGGGGTTTGTCCCGATTGAATCTCTTTTAAGTCATTAATGAAATCTGCTTTAAATTTGGCAAAAAAAAAAAAAAAAAAATTATAAAACATATTATCTATTCGAATGATGTTCTATAAATATTACTGTTTTATTGAAAATCTTGAATATTACATATATTTTACAAGTGAAGTATTGCAAAATATATTATTTTATAAAAAATGCTTAGTTTGTAGAATTTAAATGTTCATACCGCAGAAAATACATGTTTAATTACAGAATATACATATTATACTTGTAAATACATGGAATTGTACGGTTTTATTAAAATAATAATATTTATGAAATATGTTTTATAGGATATCATGTTTCACAAAATATTTTATTTGCAAAACATATATACACCCAAAACTCCAATAAAAAAGGTGGACAGCGTCTTTAATCGTGGTTAGTTTTGACATACTCCCTCCGTCCCTCCCAAACGTTTACATTTGAGTTGAATACGGAATTTAAGAAAAATGATAAAGTAGTGGAGGAAATTTTAAAAAGTGAGTAAAGTAGTAGGACCGATTAATATTATATGTATAAAGTGGGTATAGTGGAGAGAAGTAGTGGTTGTAGTTATTTTAAAAATTATAAACACTTTACTATTTTTGGAAAAATTTGAAATGTAAATAATTGAAACGGATATAGAAAAAAGAAAGTGTAAAGTAAAAAACAAGAAGAAAATAGAGTAAAAAATAAGAGAAAAACATCATGTTTTTTAACCGGACTGAGCCATTCAACCCACAAACATACAATACATACATACAAGAAAACTTACACTTATTATACATACAATCTTCCCATCTGTTTTAATTTCTGTTTTTTCTCGAAGATAAAATTCTTGCTGTGACAATAAAATTGGATATACTTTGTTTTTCTCTCTCAAAAACAACATATACAGAGTCCCTCTACACCCCAACTACACACACTTGTATCTATCTAATTCATAACGCACACAAGTATTGGCTATTAAAAAGATTGAAACTTTCTGTATTTTACCCAATCGCATTGAGATACCATCAAAAGGGTTGATAATTAGTGTTGTTTTTCACCTGAATTTGCTCTGGTTTGTTCATTCTGTTGTGGGTTTCTCAGGTTCTTGATTCTGTCTCTGAATTTTCTTGATTTTTGATGTTTTTATTGAAAATTTGCATGTGGGCATGAGGAATTTGTGATGTTTTGGCGATATAAAATTCTGGGGGTTTGTAAATTGGGGTGTTTTGTGTAATGGGTCAGGATTATTAAGTTTGTTTGGTATAGTTTTTATGGGATTGTATTGAATTGAAGTCGGTGTGGAGCACGAGTGTTCTTGCATTTAGGGCATGAGTTTTCGATTGTTTGAAGTTGTGTCCAATTGAATTCACAGTATATATAGTGTAACAGATGAGGCTATAGTTATTTTGTACAGGAAAGTGTGGTTTATTTTGGTTGATACCGGATTTTGAGAGAAATTTTTTGGGAATTTAGTTGTTGATATTAATTATATGTATAGTTTTGTGTGGATTTGGGTTGAAGGAAAGAAAGAAGAAGCTACATTTGGATTGGTATTGTCTAGACAAATTGTTTTGTCCAATTTTGGTGATAATTTGCATTAATCAAGCGAATACAACTTGGAGTTTACTCCTAGTAGTATGATCGTTTTTGTAACTAATTATGGAAAAAGGTGAGCCTACATTTGTCCCTGAGTGGTTAAAGAGCAACGGAAGTGTAACCTCTTCTATTAGTACAAATCATCAGCAAATCGCACCATCCTCATTACTCTCAGGTAAATTTAGATTGTTAAGTTTTTACTAATTCCCATCCCCTTTGTTTTTAAAACTTGTCTTATTTTGTTGAGTTATTAATTATCACAGATGATCGTGCTACTGTAAAGTCGACAAGAAATAAGTCATCAATAGATATTAGGGATCATAATTCAGGAAGTTCACCTGTTTCTGATCGAACAACATCCTCTTACTTCCGTAGAAATTCTACTAGTAATGGTTCTCACTTGAGGTCTTACAGTAGTTTGGGTAGGACTAACCATGATAAGGGCTGGGATAAAGATATAAACGATGATCGTGATAACGATAAGTCAAAGTTAGGTGATCATAGGCATAGGAATTTTTCTGATCCTCTAGGGAGCAATTTTTCCAGTAGGTTTGAGAAGGATGGTTTAAAAAGATCACAATCTTCTATATCTGGCAAGTATAATGAGCCATGGGCGAGAAATGTATCAGCTGACCTAAACAGTTCCAATAAGAGCAACTTTAACAATGGAAGTACTAATCTTGGTGCTAGTAGCAGTGTGCGTAAAGCTGCATTTGACAGGGATTTTCCATCTCTTGGAGCTGATGAAAGACAAATAATTTATGACTTAAGAAGAGTCCCATCTCCAGTATTGAGTAGTAACATGCAAAGCTTACCAGTTGGATATTCAGCAGTGACTGGTGAGGTTGGGTGGACATCGGCCCTAGTGGAGGTACCTGTAAAAGTTGGAGGTAATGGCACCAATAAATCATCAGTTTCCCAAGAAGATCTTTTAAGTTCAGATTCTGGGGCATCAAACATGACAAGTGGCCTCAATATGGCCGAAACTTTGGCACAGGTCTCCCCTCATGTCCAGGCTAATCCTCAGGTAATGCAATTGTTTAATACTTTGGGCTTATATTTATTAATCTTTGCTTATGTGTTGCGTTTGTTGCTTTGTTTAATTATAGTTTTCAGTTGGAAGTCAAAGGCTCGAAGAAATTGCTATTAAACAGTCGAAGCAACTGATTCCTGTTACTCCTCCCATTCCTAAAGCTTTGGTGAGGCTGTTTTCCTTTTAATTTTTTTGCTATTTCTGTTCTTACAGCATGTCATATTGAAAATTTGCAAAATAGAGCTCTTCTAATTTTTTTTTGTGTGTGTGTGTGTATATATATATAAGATAAGCTGAGAACCTTATTTATATATTAACTAATTGAATTATGATTTACTATGTATAAGATTATTTGAGCGGTGCCGAAAAAGATTTGCAAATGTTTATGGCAGTTGATAGTTACTGCGAAGTATGCCATCATTTTATTTCGGTTTAAGGATTATCATGTTGTATCATACTTTAATAGTTATAGAACATACTGATTTTACCTTTTTAGACACAAAGTTTTCCATCTTATATTCTACACCCCTTTTAGACACGAAGTATGCAAAAGTGTACATTCTGAATAATGCCTTCTGTTACTCCCGTATTACAACATGTACTTTTACTAGTTATCTTACTAAAACATATTTTCAGTACATATATTTCTGAACTGTTCGTTGAGATTTACTAGGCATTTGATAAGTGGTAACTTTTTTGTGACAAGTAACATAGGAAGTGACAGATCTGTATGTAGATTTTGTTGCTCGAAGTATCCCAGGTTGGTAAACCCACCAATTCTGCCAGATTTTGAAATATGCATTTGCCATGTCCTGATTAATAATTGATAGTAATACACATATCTGAGTCATCCTACCTCTAGATGGACAAGGGAAAAAGGAAGTGAAACATATGAAGGATGACATCAATAAATAATATGCAATTAGAAAATCATCATCCACTCTCCAATAGCATTTAGGACTTCTTTAAAATTTGGTGGCAAGAAACCATCTTCAACACAAACATATTTCGGGATCCTAATTTTTCAATGTTATCTTTATAAACTTAGCCAACCCATCTTTTTTGCAATTAGCAAACGTATTACCATGTAACAGTAATAGATTACACCTGCATTACATGTGTTCAAATGTCTGTGCATAATTTAATAACAATTCACTCGCTATGTACTCATGTATTTGCACTTTCATGACAACTCTACAAGAAGAGTGCAGAAGGCTTTTAATTGGAGCCCACTTGGAAAAATGAGAAAGCTTGGCTGTAAATTTATATTCCTCTGACATTTAATTTAAGCTCTAAATAGAATAGTGCAGCTCTATTTAGTGGGAAGAAATATGGGGTATAAGGGTATTCTGCTTCGTAATAACTAGGGGCTGAATGTTAAGATTTAAGTTACATAATTATGATGGCAGTGAAGATAATTTTCTTATTTATAAGCCCTGCTTCAAAGCTTATACTGCCATAGTATTTTGTAGTATTGCCTTGTCCCTATTAATAATTTATTTACTGATGTGAGGAAAGCTCTTCCAAGTTTCATATGTATTGTCTTGACAATTGAAGAGACCTCTTCCTGAACAGGGCTAGCTATTTTTATATGTTCCAGGTGTTGAATTTTTCAGAGAAGTCAAAAACTAAGGTCGTGCAGCATCAGCATCAGACCCCTTCAATTAATCACTCTCCTCGTGGAACACTGGTGAAATCTGATATGCCAAAGTCATTGAGTTTAGGAAAGCTTCAAGTCCTCAAACCAGCACGAGAAAAGAATGGCATTTCTTATCCAACGAAGGATAGCTTGAGCCCTCCAAATGCTAGTAAAGTACTAAATAACCCACTGACTTCCGCTCCTTCAGCTGGTGTAGCTCCTCCCTTGAGAAGTCCAGTCAAGAACCCAATATCTGTGAGTTCTGTGGTCCCCACTGTGTTGGATAAGAAACCTTCAGCTCAATTTCGTAGCCGAAATGATTTCTTTAATCTTGTGAGAAAGAAATCTTTGACAAATTCTTCTTCACCTGTTGCTGATTCTGTCTCTATTATGGAAAAATCTGATCTGGAGCAGCCTGGTGAAATTGAAGCGTCTGCTCCACTTCCTCCAGTGAAAGATTCTCTATTAGCAACTCAGTCTGAAATGGTCCAGTGTGAGATGAATGGCTTGATCAGTAACAGAGACGCATGTGATATGCCAAAAAAATCTTGTGACAAGGCAGAGACTCGTTTAAGCTCTGATGTCATTCTATGTTCAGAGGAGGAAGAGGCTGCGTTTTTGCGTTCACTTGGGTGGGATGAAAATGCTGGAGAGGATGAAGGCCTTACTGAGGAAGAGATTAGGGAATTCTACAGAGATGCAAGTAAGGTGAGAGCTTTTCTGAATAAGGGGTCTAAATTTAAAGTTCTGTAGTCATATTAAATAATGCTACTTAGAACACTGTTCTGATATCATTTATTTATATTGTTGTAATGTGGAACAAGTTATATATGATCTTCTTTTTACCTTTTGCAGTACATCAAGCCTCGGCCATCTTCTGACAATTCTTCATGAAACAATTCAAATTTTTAGAAGCTCGCGAATTGCAAATTGGAATTTTAACCTACTGAATGTCTTCAATTTTAAAGATGGTGAAGTTTCTAGTTTTCTTTTACCTGTTATATCTGGTGTTAATATTGATATGAAAAGCTGGAAGGAAGCCAAAGTGAGTGGAAGTAACTTTATGATGATTCTCGTGCAGGGATCAGAAAGCCTTGTGATATAACTTGCTTTCTATACTTCTACAACATTCCTGAGATGTAGAAAAATTGAGATTCAAGAGTAGGATTAGGTCTCCATGGAACTGCCAAAGAAAATTGATTGATTGTGCAAAATTTGGATTTTGGATATATATATCGGTTTCATGGTTTTTTCGGCTGAGGCGGTCAGTTTTATAGTAATATATATATAATTTTCACAGCGAAAAGAAGCGTTTTCTTTTCTTTATTTTACGAGCTCTTTTGTTTTGGTTTATATTTCTCTTCCGTTCCTATTTGTTTCTGGTAGTTTCTTCTTTAAATTATGATCTTCAGATTGGCAATGTCCTGAAGAACTATCCGGTTTTGCTAACATGCTTTTACAATATGATTATCGTGTAAAGGGTTAATTTAACTGTTGTAATGCTTGAAAAACTGATACTCGGGTCTCAACTGGGATTGAGATCGTCCCCGCGATACTCCGGTAAGGTAAAGAGGATATTGACCTGACCAAAATATTAAATTGGTGAAAAATATAAAGTTTACCAAAATCAAAATTGAAGCTTTATGAAACCAAAATTAAAAAATTTACATGTTTATATTATATCTCATATGCCTTGCCCGGCTGAAATATGGTCATAACATTTGCCAAAGCCAAACTAACATGATTGGAACACAATCTGTTTTCAGTTAACAAAATTAAATGTGGGGACTCATTGTTACATTCTCAATTGGGGTCGCAAAGCTGTTTACGGAGTATTCTCATATCGGTTCTCAATTGGGGTCGTAAAGCTGTTTACGGAGTATTCTCATGTCGGAATGGGGAACTGGGTATAGGTTGCATGGGATTGAAATGAGAAATCAGGTAAAGATTGCGATTGCATGAGATACCTGATACCATGTATTTGCTAAACACATTAATTTAAAATATAGGGAGTATTATCGGGTTGAAATGGAAAATTTGGTAAAGGTGGTTTGGGTTGGATATCATTTGTGATATCAAGGTTGAGACAATAATTGTGACAACCTGATCAAATCACTAGTTAATATTTTAAATTGGGCCAAGTCTCTATACTGAATCTGAAATACTTGTACTCATATGACTAACAAGGTATTCAATTTGAGCGTGTTAAAAGACAACTTTAAATAATTGGGACTGCTAAAATATTTGTTTATTAAAATTGAAATTTTCTCATTACACAAGGCCCATGAATAAATGTCATCCTCTCGTCATTATGAAAATGAGACATGGGTCAAGTTAAAGGTCGAAACTTATAAGCATACTCATATTAGATCCATCCCAATTAAGTTCACATCTCATCAATATATGTATGAAGCTAATCTTAATTATAAGAGAAGAAATGAGTACACGCTGCCTTGTCACGTAGATATGACCTTATTATTAATTTAAACTATTTATTTTCTATTGACAAGAAGACCCATGCCATGCCTCAAGGGGTCTCGCAAGGGAGAAAGGATCGTTAGGCGTGACCAGTTCTCCCGTGATCGCAAGTACTCTTTATACGGTCACATCCATGACCAGACTCTGAAATATTGTATGCGATGCCTGCATGTGTTCTTGTACCTCACAAACGAGATATCATTGCCTAACTCCATGGCTTGGGTCATGGACATATATGGGCTATTTATGAACGACCACATGGTCAACGAACTCGGGCCTTGATGGACTGAACGAATCCCATGCCATCTGGACAACTTGTCATCCAAGAACTACGTGTAGATTGAACCCCCTATAAAAGGACACGTAGGCCTCTTCCTCACGGAAGAACAACAGTTTGAAATAAGAGAGAATAAACATTATTCTACGATTCATCAAACAAGATGAAGTACAACATTCATCAATTTTCCGTGTTCTCCGCGTTCTTTGTGAAAACATCTTCAAATCAAGATAATTTGCCTCGAAGAGAAGGGGCATGCGACTCTGACCATTTTAGGAAAAACGAAGGTCCCTGACTATCTTCTGATGTGGATGGAGAAGGTGACTGTTGTCCACCACAATCCAACCTCATCTAAAGCAAGTTGATGACTAAGGGATGGTCGTTCATCTAATGAGATTTTCTACCCTGGAACAACCAGCAATATGATACCTCTAAGTGAAAATACATCTTCATGGGATCTTGAGCACCTTAGCGGGTCGCTCCATTTAGATGCCTTTACAAATATGCCCCTTCTAACATCCCAATCCCACGTCAAGGATATTTGAGACTACTATTTAGTTTATAAAGCAAAGTACTACTACTACTTTCACCAATAAATCATGATCTTTTGGTGGTCATAGTTGGCTAGTCGTTACCCAAGTTTGCTGCATTTGGAACAGTAGGATTCGACTTATTTTCAGACTCGAAATCGGGATTTGACCCGATTTTTAAATGTTAGATATATTTGATAATGTCATGTCTAATATGATTTGTGTTTAGTTTTCGGATCTTACTTAGATAGGACAAATCAGTACTTAACTGGAAATCAGCACTTATACTGAAGTCAGAACTTAAGTTATCAGTACTTAAGGTTCATGAGATATTTATCAGGAGATAATATCAGGACTTAAAGGAAACTTTCAGATAAGGAAGGCGGCTGATTGAAAGGAAAGAGGATCATGACAAACGCAAGAAGAGATATGTATGAAAGAGGAATTCTATGAAGAATAGAATACTTGGAAGAAAAGATAACTAGTTGATATATTTTAGGAAACAAAATTATATTTCATATCAATTAGCGATTATCTTGTAACTGTGTAATATATAAACACAGACATAGGGTTTACACTATAAGTATTATCATTATCGAGAATATTATTCATTGTAACCCTAGCAGCTCTCGTGATATTTTGTTCATCACTGAGAGAGGACAGTTCTACATTGTAACAGAGTTTAATAAAGTTTGTTTTCTGTTACTTGTGTTCTTTGAATTCGATTTGATTGTGCTATACACTGTATTCAACCACCTACTACAGTATGTGTGACCTAACAAGTGGTATCAGAGCTTATCTGTTAACACACAAACAGTTTAAGATCCAAAAACAATCATGTCTGAAGCAGAAACTCCAACCAAGCCCACCAAAACTGAAGAACCTCCAAAGACTCAAATCCATAGTCGATATGAGGCTATTAAGGTTCCCAAACTGAAACCATCTGAATATCCCATATGGAAGGTGAGGATGACTATGTTTCTTGAAGCTACAGATCCAGAATATCTTGATAGAATCAATGAAGGACCTCACAAGCCAACAAAACTCGCTGTTGTAGTTGCAGGTGAAGCAGCAAAGTCTGTACCAAAGGAGAAGAGTGATTACACTGCTGAAGATATCGCATCAATTGCTAAGGATGCTAAGGTACGACACTTGCTGCATAGTGCCATTGATAATGTTATGTCAAACAGGGTAATTAACTGCAAGACTGCAAAGGAGATATGGGATGCCTTGGAGACAAGATGCCAGGGAACTGATTCGATTAAGAAGAACAGGAAGACTATACTCACTCAAGAGTATGAACACTTTGACTCAAAGCCTAATGAGTCATTGACTGATTTATATGACATATTTGTCAAACTCTTGAATGATTTGTCACTAGTTGATAAGGAGTATGATCTTGAAGATTCAAATCTTAAATTCCTGTTAGCTCTTCCTGAAAGTTGGGATTTGAAGGCCATAATTATAAGAGACAACTATAATCTTGAAGAAACAACTCTTGATGAAATTTATGGGATGCTCAAGACTCATGAACTTGAGATGGAACAAAGAAGCAAGAGGAAAGGAGGAAAGTCAAGGACAGTTGCTCTTAAGGCTGAGGAAGAATCCCCCAAGGCAGCTACCTCAAGGAAAGGCAAGGGAAAAGCGCTCATCACAAAGTCTGATACTGAGTCATTAAGTTTTGATAGTGATGATGACTCAGAAACTGAAAGCTTGCTTGAGATGGATGCTGATGAAGAGATGATAAACCTGCGTGCTGTTGTGGTAAATTCTGATGAAGATGATAATCTTACTCTGACTTCAAGGAAGATTTCTTAGACAACCTCTGACATGGCTCAAGTTGTTCAGAGTCAAGATATAGTTAGTTCTGATATAACAATGAAGCAAGAAACCTCTGACATAGCTCAAGTTGGCTTGATATCAAAAGATAAGTCAAAGGAAACCTCTGACATTGCTCATGTTAAATCCTCAAAGTTACTCCTACCAGGATTCACTAAAGCCAAACATACTCAACCTTTGAAGACTACAACAAGTGGTTTTGAAGCAAGAGTGGTTACTGGAAAGGAAGCAAGAGATAAATCTGGATTGGGTAGTGCTGATAAAAGAAGAGTGCAGAACATAACCAATGATCCAACTTCTTTAAGTGAACCAGGTATTGGAGCAACTCATGAAAGATTGAATCAACTAGAATCTGTACAGTTGGTCTACCATACCTTCTTGAAAGAACACAACTTGTTATATTTCATGACAGATGGAAGGGTTTACCATATAAGGGAAAATGCTATACCACTGAAGTATTTTGAGGAATTAAAACATGTTTTATTTTTACTTCAAGTGAAGGACAGATTAACAGAAAGTGCTGCAAATTATTTGAAGACTCAAATTCAGAGACAGAAGAAGCTTTATTCTGTGAAGTCTGACAGCACATACTGTCCCAAGTACAGAGATCACAAGGGTGATATTGTTAATATGAAGCCTAATACTGCAAAGATCAGAACATATCTTGGTATTAAGGGACTTGAATTCAATCTAGAGTCTGACAAAGCCTATGTCATAAGACTAGATCAGGAGTTGAGAAAAGCGAAAATTAATGATCTCAGATATGCTATCTTCCAAACTGGTGAAGATACTGCAGAGTTTAAAGATGCTAAAAGGAGGATGTTTGTTAAAAAACTATCTCAGAACAACTCCTGACATCGAAGAGATCAGAAAGTGAAGGCAAGTCAAGATCTACAACTGCTCAAATTTCGATATGTATACAGACTGAAGTTGTTATCAGAAGTTAAAGTTGGTAAAGCTTTAAGGACTGTAAGTTATAGTTATCTAGTCAAATTCTCATGCATTTGTACTTAATGTTTTTGACATCATCAAATATCTGTTGAACTTGTATATTATGCTAATATATAAGTTGGGGGAGATTGTTAGATATATTTGACAATGTCATGTCTAATATGATTTGTGTTTAGTTATCGGATCTTACTTAAACAGGACAAATCAGTACTTAACTGGAAATCAGCACTTATACTGAAGTCAGAACTTAAGTTATCAGTACTTAAGGTTCAGGAGATATTTATCAGGAGATAATATCAGGACTTAAAGGAAACTTTCAAATAAGGAAGGCGGCTCATTGAAAGGAAAGAAGATCAAGACAAACGCAAGAAGAGATATGCATGAAGAAGGATTTCTATGAAGAATAGAATACTTTGAAGAAAAGATAACTGATTGATATATTTTGGGAAGCAGAATTATATTCCATATCAATTAGCAATTATCTTGTAACTGTGTAATATATAAACACAGACATAGGGTTTACACTATAAGTGTTATCATTATCGAGAATATTATTCATTGTAACCCTAGCAGCTCTCGTGATATTTTGTTCATCACTGAGAGAGGACAGTTCTACATTATAATAGAGTTTAATAAAGTTTGTTTTCTGTTACTTGTGTTCTTTGAATTCGATTTGATTGTGCTATACACTGTATTCAACCCCCTTCTACAGTGTGTGTGACCTAACATTAAAAATGCCCGATATTTGACCCGGTTGTTACATATGGTATCAGAGCCGACTCTTGAAAGTTTGATGCATCAATTTGCAGGAGGGAGGACACGGAAGCTGGTGGTATTATCCCACAATGGACAGATATCTGGTGATGAAGACACGAAGCCAACCATTATTATCCCATAGTTGCTAGAGAGGTACGATCTTAGACTTTTGGGCTGCCTGTTCTGGCCTGACGAGGATGTCAAGTTTTAAGTGGGAGAGTTTGAAACGTCCCAGTCTTATATTGAGCAGATTTAAGATTTCTATTCAGTTTATTAGGTAGAGAACTATTACTATTTAAACCAACAAATTATGATCTTTCGGGGGCCTGTGGTGGCTAGTTGTTACCCAAGTTGGCTACATTTTAGACAGTAGGTTTTGTCTTATTTTCCTACTCGAAATCGGGGCTTGTCCAGGTTTTCAAAAAATGCTCAAGATTTGACCCGGGTTGTTACATCCTTAGTGGGATGCCTCTACTTGAGCACCTTAGCGGACTACTCTGCATGAGATGCATGTATGGAGATTCCTCTACATGACATACTCTCTAATGGGATGCTTCTGCGTGAGCACCTTAGCGGGTCGCTCTACCTGAGATACCTCTACATGAGATGCACCCTCGTGGAATGCCTCTGCGCGAGTACCTTAACGGGTGCTCTGCATGAGATGCCTCTACGGATGTGCCTTTCGTGGGATTCCTCTACGTGAGAACCTTAGCGGATCGCTCTGCCTGAGATGCCTTTACATGAGATGCCCCTAGCGGGACGCCCCTGTGTAGGATTTTTCTTACAGAGATTCCCCCGAGTGGAATGCCTCTTAATGAGATGCACCTAGAGGGATGCCTCTTCTTCTTCTTTAAGAAGTGACAGTTTCTCTCAGCGAGGCCCCCTACTTGGATAACCAACAATGTCTTTATGGTTCATCGGTCTCTCTCGAGTCTCCCTACTTATGATACAATTATGGTCTTCTTCATTATTTGGAAGCCTCTGACTGAGCTCCCTACTTTGGCGTCTAGAAATGTTTTTATTGGGAGCATTTGTATAATATTTGGAGACCTAGACTAGTATGCCAATGCAAGGCCCAAAAAGTTTGGGATACCCCAATAGACCTCTCCAATGATCAATTAGTTTGTTCGTAAGTTTATTGAATGCTAACTCGAGTGATAAAGGTCGGGAAAAGAAGTAGAAAAGAGGAATGGTGTCCCCTCTACCTATTGAAGAAATAATTTGTGTTGTATCCCAAGTAATTTATTGCTATTTATATACTGTATCCTAAGGATGTCATGAGCCTTAGATATCCTCTCTAGCAGAGATTAAGGTTCTTCTCTCTAGTAATTCAGGATTTTCCTATATCTCTCAGGGATTCAGCCTCTCCTCATTATCAGAGTTCAGGTTCACCTCTCTAAGGGGTCTGGTCTGGGCTCGCATATCTAAGGAATTCAGGCTTACCTCTCTTGTATAGATCCAGAGTCACTTATCTAAGGAATTCGGGCTCACCTCTATAGCAAAATTTCGGGCTCAGCTACCCAAAGATTATTGCTCACCTCTCAAAGATATTCATGATCACCACTCTAACAAGTTCACGTGCCTCACTTTGTTAGCAAGAGCTCTGAATCTTATTAATGGCAAGATTTAGGTGGGGGAAACCCACCATACTATGATTATTATGAAGACTTGAATTGAGTGCTGATGAGTGTTAAGCCTTTAAGTAACTGTAGAGGGAGTGAATACAGTTATGACAATCAATTCAACATAAATACTCAATAATGAAGAACATTTTTTATAATAATAAATAAAAGTTGATCACAAAACTCTATCAAAGGATGAACATATCCTTGAGAGCTGTTAGGTTCTGTGTATGATGAAATAATGCACGACACCTATAGTGTTAACCTAATCTTCTGTTGCCTATAGGGAACCGTTGCCTATACTGTTTTTATACATCAGTTATAAGTTAAACTGACGCCTCTTGTAAATTTTTCTAGATCTATAGCATCGGTTGCCTATTTAACCGATGCTATGAACCATTAAATGTGCCGGTCACTGAAAAATCGACGCCTAAAAGTGTTTTATAGCGTCGGGTTTCAAAATGTCGACACTATAGGTTGGTTTTAAGGTGTCGGATATTAGGAACCGACACTATAGGTTATGTTTAAGGTGTCGGGTATTAGGAACCGACACTATAGATTCTGTTTAAGGTGTCAGGTATTAGGAACCGACACTATAGGTTCTGTTTAAGGTGTCGGGTCTAGAAATGCCGACACTAAAGGTTCTGTTTAAGGTGTCGGGTCTAGAAATGCCGACGCTATAGGTTATTTTCATTTTCATGCTAGCTACCCTTTACCTTAAATTATTTATGATATATTTTAATCTTCTTTAAGAAGTACAAATTAAGAAAGTTGGTCATAAATTACAATTTCAATATTTTTATAACTATTTCTTACTTAATTAATTAATTTTACTTAAATAATGGACAAAATATTATCATTTTACAAATAATTAAATATATATAATTGTTTGACTTCAAAATTAAACATTTTTGATAATATAATAAAGCAATAATATTAAAATATAATTTCGTTCAATATAATAGAATAATCCTATATTTTGTTTTGTCAAGAATTCTATATTTATTTTAAATATTAAAGTTATTATCAGTTATAAATATATTATAAATAAATTTTAAAACAAAAATAATTAAAAAATCATTATATTTGATTTTAAAATTAGTTAATTTTGATAAAATAAAATTTATTTCTTAAATTTATAAATTGTTGTAAATAACTGATACTATTTACAATTAAAATTTTATAAAAAAATATTAAAAAAAGTAAAATTAGCAAATTTTCCTAATGGTTCATGCGGGCTAAACTTTTGAACAAGCCGGCAATTTTTGTTGGACAGGGCGGGTTAAAATTTGAGACGAGTCAAACCACTCTCTCTGCAAAATTAAAGTCTCTCCCTTCTATGAACATTTCTCTCCAGCTCACTCAAAGCTCTCTCCATTCCTCACTCTCTCTCAGCTCCCTTTCTATTGAACGCTAAACTAAAGTCGATTTAATTCAATTAAGAAATAAATTTTCACAAATTGATGAAAATGGGGACTGCTTGAGCTGATTTCAGCTTCAAACAAACCTAGGGTTTTATGTTTGAGTTGGGATTTTTGGTTTTTTTGGTTCTTTTTATTTAAACTCTGTTTGCTCCAATACTAATTTGGTTTTTTCTCTGTGTTTCAGTGCTAATTTGGGGTCGAATTAGCTTTTGGGTCGAATCAGCTTGGCCTCACTTTGCGCTTCTACTTTAGGGTACTACTTCTCTTATATTCGTGTGTATATGTTTTATGATTCGTGTGTATGTATATATGCAAACTTCTAATGTATGTATTACCTCTCTCTCTCTCTATCTCTGTGAACTTATGTTTTGTATATGTTATACATGTATCATCTCTGACACGACTTTAAGGTTACTTTATCGAACCGCACTTTCTCTTGGATCTTACTGATGGCAACAATGTCTGTATCCTGGAACTGACGGCAAAGTAACTCTTGAAATATTTATATTAGTCATGTAGTTGATTTTGCATCTTCCATACTTACACATTTTTTCCCTTATGTTTTGTGTTCTCCTGCTTCGCTCACTTAACTTAATTTCTAAAACTTGGATGCTCATCTTTCACAATGCATTTTACATGTATGTCATTATTGTATCAGTATTGAGTTACAATCAACATGAATTCTTCTTCTTTGGGTAAATGTCAATTTTTAGGTCTGATTTTAGATTCTTTTTACATTTTATACGTGGCCTTGCAGTTTGTTTGGGAATGAAGGGCATTCCTACCGGGGATCGGCACTGTCCATTCTGTACAGGAAATATTGGTCCTAACGGAAGAAATCCTAGTCCTGTCATTTCACAACCTGCTCGACTTTCCAGGTTTGTTTAAAATAAATAATTAAATTAGTCTCTTATGGGTAGCACATCTGTTATGGTTAAGATAATAATATTAAAGGGAGGCCACTTCCTTGAAGCTCCAGTTTCAAGCAATAAGAAGCTTGCAGAAGATGGTCAGCTAGTAATCCTTGTTATGGGGGACAAGGTATATAATTAGTCCATCCTACGTATATGATTTAGTACTCTAATTCTTTTACAAGAGTTTACTCATCGGTTGCCTATTTGACCGAGTTGAAAGACTCATTTATTTGTCAAGTTATTTTTCATGTTGCCTTACTGAAAATGGATCTTCCAGAAACATGGAGATGTTCCTGGAATACAACATTGACATTTAGTGACATAAATAAGAGAGCATCAAATGATAGGTATTAGTGACATAAAAACCATGATTTGTCTGGAAAAGGTGTATCACATATGATATCTTTACTGCTAATAATAACAACATTGCACTTTCAGTTACTTTCTTTTTAGAGGAAAATTGGATTTGAGGCTAGAGTTTTCTAGTAGTAAACATTTAAGAATTGTATTCATCTGCAATTTTTGCTCATTGCAAATAGATATGAGTCTGTGCCTGCATCTACTAGTAACAAATATTTTTCATGATTGAATAACTTGTTCAAGTCTTTTCCAACTCTCGAGGAACACTGACCATAACTCGAACATCCATTTGCAGTTTGGTCTTTTGAAGTTTAAAGTCGAGATAAGGAATTCTGGCAGGAGCAACTCCCAAAGGCATTCACATGCAATGTGTGCAGCACGATCAGTACTAAGAGCATAACCTTTTGGAGAGTAACCGAAAACTCAATTTTATAGAGTGCCAGAGAACTTCTTCAAATTGTAATTTATTAGATTTGTTAGTGAATGTACTTCTTCCTTGTAAACAAGATATATAACATTAAATCTTTTAATTTTTTTTAATCAAATTTCTGATGAGATTTCTGTTATGTTTCTATTTTTGTGGTTTTTATTGTTGACTATATATGAAGCAGATTATTTAGAGTGTCAATAAAACAAAAAAAAACTTTAGGTGTCGGTTATTATGTGTCCGATGCTAAAAGACGAATACTTAAGGCGACGGCATTTTTCAACAACCGACACTAAATACCATAGACTTAATGCGATGGCAATTCTGAAAGCCGACACTTATGTAATGACTATAAGCATCGCCATTTAAAAGAACCGACACTGTTACACACATTTTATGCGTCGGTTAGTAGACCTGTAACGTCGGTTGTTCAGCCGACACAGACACAGTATTAGCGTCGCCTAGTTGGCCGACGCTACAGACCTATACCTATAGCGTCCCCTTCATGTACTACGCCCAATAACCGATGCCTTAGACCAATTTTGACCGACGCTAAAAGTCCATTATGTACTAGTGTTGTGCATTAAGTAAATTTGTACAAGTTCCTAATTGATGATGCCAAAACTATCTAAATGCAGAAATACTTTTATATACAATCTTACAGTTAGTGTATCATAATTTAATCTTCAATCTTGAGGTTTGACAAAACCAGTAGCATCATCAAAGAACTTTCTGAGTAAATTTTCTTCAAATACATTTAAAGACATTTCCATTATCTGTTTGATATCCTTCAGCTCTTCAATAGATTCATCATTTTGGTAGATAGATGCTCTAAGGTCATGAATGTTGGATCTTCCAAGTGATAACTCATCTAGCTCCAGAAATCCAACCTGCTTACCATTTAGATTAAAAGTGAGAACTTTTATCGCAATAGGAGTGTTAGGAGAAATTGATGATATCAAACAGAAATTATCAGAAGCATCAACAGATGATGATTACAAACATCAATGGATGATGAGTATAAGCATCAACAGATGATGATGACATCAACAGATGTTAGTATTTGACGGATGATGATGTCAACGGATGATGAGATCAGTATTTGTCACATCATTTGATCTTTGAAGAGGAAAAAAAACAGGAATTTCAATTCGGTGGAGGACTTTATCTCAGAAGCAATAGTATAGATTTCCTTGTTGTTAATAGAATAGGATTCCCTATACATTGGTAGATGTGCTCTATTAAAGCATAGTTTAGGTTCATGATATAAGCATTGCGACATTGTTATGTCTTTCGCATAACCTAGAAGCTCTCAAGGATATTTATTCATCCTTTCGAGAGAGTACTTCTGTAATAAGTTTTTATAAGTTTAATATAAAAACTATTTGATTCTGTTGAAGTTTTGTCTAGCTGATCGTATTATTTGTATTCACCCCCCTCTACAGTTGATTAAGGTCCTAACAATTGGTATCAGAGCTTGTTGTTAACGTATAAACAGTTTAAGATCTGAAGATTGATTAACCATGTCAGACGAAGAAACACAGAATTGGGATCGAAAACCACAACCCCCAGCCACATCACAGATTAGTAGCAACATGAGTAGATATGAAGCAATCAAGGTGCCCATCTTGAAAGTACATGAATATCCAATCTAGAAAGTCAGGATGGCCATGTGTTTGGAAGCCACACATCCTCAATACTTAAGCAGGATCTATGATGGTCCTCATAATCCAATGAAGGTAGCTGTTTCGTTTGCAGGAGAACCAGAGACGACACTAGACAAAGATAGGAATGACTACACTCCTGAAGATACCTCATCAATCATGAAGGATGTTAAGGTTAGACATATCCTGCACAGCAGTCTTGATAGTTTTATGTCCAATAGAGTCATTGGATGTAAAACAGCAAAAGAGATATAAGATACTTTAGAAGTAAAGTGTCAAGGTACAACCGCTATCAAGAAGAACATGAGGACAGTGCTTACTCAAGAATATGAGCACTTTGGCTCAAGGGACAATAAATTCCTAACTGAGATCTATGACAGATTTCAAAGGTTGCTAAATGACTTATCCCTTGTCAATAAAGAATATGATTTGGAAGACTGAAACTTGAAGTTCCTACTTGCTCTTCTTGAAAAGTGGGACTTTAAAGTCACATCGATCATGGATAACTATCAACTCGACATCACACCTCTAGATGAGATCTATGGAGTTCTGAAAACTCATGAATTAGAGGTGGAGAAAAGGAACAAGAGGAAATGATTAAAATGTAGACCAGTAGGACTCAAAGTTGAAGAGAAGGCAAATGAGAAAGCTAGGAGGAAAAGCTACTCCAAAGGGAAAGTCATGATTGCTAAGTCAGATACTGAATCATCAAAATATGATGATGACTCAAATCCTGATACTGAATCAGATACTGATAGTGATCACAACAACAATGAAGATATGGATCAAATGGCTGCCTTACTGGTTGAAAGTTTCAAGAAGATGGTCTATAGAAACTTCAAGAAAGATAGAAGATTTTCCGAAAAAGGCTCCAGTTCCTCAAACTCTGATAAGAGGAACAACAGAAGATATACTGATTGGAAGGAAGCAAAATCTGAAAAAACTGACAAGTCAAAAGAGAGATGTTACAACTGTGACGGACTTGGACACTTTGCAGCTGACTGCAGAAAACCCAGAGCTGAGAAGAAACAAGCTTTGATCTCAAAGAAGAGAAACTGGGATGATTCATCAGACTCATATGATGGGATCAATTATGCTCTCATGGAAAATGTTGATTCTGAGACCAACACTGCTGAATTAAAGGTACCTCAGTCTACTCTTTTATTTGATACTGATGATATCTGTGAATTATGATTATTTCTTAAGACTCTACATGTTAGTTTTAGGGATCAAACCTTAGAAAATAATAGGATCAAGAGTGAAAATCCTGTGCATAAGAAAATGAATGAATACCTATAAACTGAGTTACTTTCCATGCTAAAATTTCAAAAAGAAAGAGATAATACTATTTATGTTAAAGAAAAATTGTTAGAAAAACATGCTTATCTAGAAAAAGAGTTAGCTAAAGAGAGGGAGATCATTAAACTTTGGACTAATTCAAGAAAGACAACTCAAGAAATCCTAGAAAATGATTGTTGGGGATCAGGAATAGGATATTCAGCTAGATCTAATTCTGATAAGAAAAGTGGAGAAGAAACTGAGAAAACCGAACCAGTAAAAACTGATAGTAAGGTCAAATTGAACAAGGTTCAAGTAAAGACCATTAAGTTTATTCCAAGTGCGAATAATGTTAAATCTATTCATGAGGAAGGTACTACCTCAGCACCGAGATCAAACTTAATTGCTGAAAAGAGTGAATAAGTTCACACCAATTTAGTAAATATTGGTTCAATGACTCAGAAACAGCTTAAGAAAAAGCTAAAGGACTTACACATGAAAGACAAGAGGAAAAGGTCTAGGAAAAAATAGGAATGGCAAGGTAGGTGTTAATAGGAATGAAAACTATGTAATCCCACCTAATGCCCCTAGAAAGACCTGTTCAAATTTTGGTAGCACTAATCATCTTGCTAATTCTTTCAGGAAGAATAAAAAGATAAATTTTTTTCCTTCTAAATCATAGTATAGGAATAGAACAGCTAGATATAAACCACATAATCCTTGTTTTCATTGTGAAAGTGTTTGGCATTCTATTTATACATGTAAATAGTATCACAGTTTGTATTATGATTTTTATTAACTGGAACCTCTTGACTTAAAGCAAAATTTGATTCTGCATGTATAAATGTTGATAGTAAGAATATTAATATAAACTCTGATATGAAGTCTTCTGCTGCATATGTTAAAAAACATAAAAGGACAAAGAATCCAAGCAAGTCTGGGTCCTTAAAAATACTAACTAATTCAAATTACTGATTGCAGGGTGACATGAGGAATGCTCTAATCTTGGACAGTGGATGCTCCGGATATATGACTGGTTATAAATCCCTGCTATCAGAATTCGAGGAGAAGGCTGGCCCAAACGTTTCTTATGGAGATGGCAACTTAGGAAAAATCTTGGGATATGGCAAAATCAAAGTGAGAAATGTTATCATTGAAAATGTAGTTCTGGTTGCAGGACTCAAGCATAATCTGATCAGTGTGAGTCAAATCTGTGACATAGATTACCATGTCAATTTTTATAAGGAGCACTGTGAAATTGTCAGTAAGTCTGATGGCAAGATCACATTGACTGGCGTGAGATATGGTAGTTTGTATGTAGCCAGGGTCTTCACAAGAACTGATAAATCATAAGTTTTTCTACTAAGTAGAGCATCTGTGGAAGACAGATGGAACTAGCATAAAAGACTTTCCCACCTCAACTTCAACAATATAAATGAACTTGTGAGGAAAGATCTTGTAAGAGTATTGCCCAATGCAGTATTTACTCCTGATGGCTTATGAGATTCATGCCTGAAAACCAAACAAAGGAAGACATCTTTCAAGAGTAAAACTGAATCCTCAATTCTTGAACCATATCATCTACTTCATGCTGATCTCTTTGGTCTAGTGAATGTTATGTCTATTTCCAAGAAGAGTTATGCACTTGTGATTGTTGATGAATTTATAAGATACACATGGGTGTATTTTCTGCACACCAAGGATGAAATACCATCCATTCTTCTTGATCATGTGAGGGACTTAGAGAAAGGATCAACATATAAAGTGAAGATCTTCAGAAGTGATAATAGAACTGAATTCAAGAATAGCTCTGTAGAAGAGTTCTGTAAACTCAAGGGGATAAAACAAGAGTTTTCTGTTGATGGAACTCCACAACAAAATGGAATTATTGAAAGAAAGAATAGAACTCTGATAGTTACTACAAAAACCATGCTAGAAGAAGCAAGATTTCCAACCTACTTCTGGGCTGAGGCTGTGTAAACTGCTAGCTTTACACAAAATGTAACATTGATCAACAAGCATGAAAACATACCGTTTGAGATGATGAAAGGGAATAAGCCAAATTTGAAATACTTTCATATATTTGGTTGTAAGTGTTTTGTTCTCTAAACTCATCTAGAGCAGCTTACCAAGTGTGATCTAAAAGATGATGAAGGAATATTTTTAGGTTATCTGTTGACTACAAAAGCCTTCAAAGTTTACAATTAGAGAACAAGAACAGTCATGGTGTCTATACATGTATCTTTTGATGACAAGAAGATAACAAGTGTAGAAGATGCGGATGACCATGACAAGTTGAGATTTGGAAATGAAGTAACTTATGCTGAACTTTTAAATCCTGACTCTGATGCAGTAAGTCCTGATATCACTCAAAGCTCTGAAGTTCCACAAAATAATGAAATTCTTTGGATGCTGAAGCATATGTTGAGGGGGGAGCAACATGACTCAAATTCAAAGACTACTGCAAGTGATACAACTCAAGCAACATCAGTCGAAAGATCATCAAATTAATCTTCCTCAAACTCTGATGAGTCAAATGCTGATAACTGTGGGAACAATGATTCAGGGGGAGCATCAGGAAACAACAGTGGTACTACTCAAAGAAATAACAGAGAACTCATGGATCAAGGGGAGGTTCTTCTTCTAGGAGTCAATTTCCATCATCAATAAAATGGTCTAAGTCACACACACCTGACTTGATCATTGGAAAACCTGACAGTGGTGTAAGAAAAAGAAAAGCCACTCAGAATAAATATCTCTACCATTATTTTCTATCTTAAACTCAACCTAATAAGGTTGAAGAAGCTCTACAAGATGCTAACTGGGTCACAATAATACAAGAAGAGCTCAATGAATTTGAAAGGAACAAATTCTGGACTCTTGTGCCAAGACCCAAGAACAGATCTGTAGTTGGCACAAAATGGGTGTTCAGAAACAAAACTGGCAGTGAGGGCATTGTTATAAGGAACAAAGAAAGACAGGTTGCAAAGTCTATGGATTGAAGCAAGCTCCAAGGGCCTGGTATGAAACACTTGCTCTATTTATGCTAGAGAGTGGTTTCAAAAGAGGTACAATTGATAAAACTCTCTTTTATAAATATCATGGTAAGGACCTGTTGTTAGTATAGTTATATGTTGATGATATTATTTTTGGATCTATTAATGATAAACTATGTGAGAGATTTACAAAGCTAATGCAGTCCAGGTATTAAATGAGTATGATGGAAGAATTGAGTTACTTTTTGGGGTTACAAGTCAAATAAACTAATGAAGGAATCTTCATAAATCAATCCAAATGCACCATGAATTTAATTAAAAGATTTGGAATGCAGGACTGCTCAACTGCATCAACTCCTATGGCCACTGCAACCAAGTTAGATTTAAATACTGGTTCTTCTGTAGATATAACTAACTATAAAGGTATGATTGGCTCACTCCTATATCTGACTACTAGTAGACCTGATATCATGTATGTTACATGTCTCTTTGCAAGGTTCCAAGATCCTGGAGAACCTCATTCATTAGCTGTAAAGAGAATCTTCAAATATCTCAAAGGCACTATGAATCTGGGATTATGGTATCCTAGAGATTCTGATTTTAAGCTAATTGGATATTTAGATGCTGATTTTGCAGGATGCAAAATAGACAGGATAAGTACTTATCAAAGCTGCCAATTTTTTAGAGGCAGATTAGTTTCTTGGTACAGCAAGAAATAAAAGTCAATTTCCACTTCAACTGTATAAGCAGAATACATTATTGTAGGAAGCTGTTGTGCTCAGATTCTATGGATAAAGAATCAGCTGCTGTATTATGGATTAGACTATTCATCTGTTCCTATATATTATGATAATCAAAGTGCTCTTGCAATGACAGGAAATCCAGTACAACATTCAATGACTAAGCACAATAGTATCATATACCATTTTATAAGGGAACATGTGGAAGCTGGTTTAGTGGAATTGATTTTTGTTCCTACAGATCAGCAGGTAGCTAATATATTCACCAAGCCTCTCTGTGAAGCCACATTCACAAGACTGTGAATGAATTTGGAATGATTTCAGGGCAGTTCTCAAAATCTAATAATGAAGTCTACTGATATTTATTGAAGCATGGTATCTTATTATTTGTCAGTACTTGTTAGATAATGATTCTTATGCTAAATGCTTGATACTATGATAACATGCAAACTGTGCTAAATGATCTGATGTGAAAATTGCATGTTAAAATACTGATTTGCTTATAAACTCTGTTATTAGTAGAACTTGTTTTGACTAATAGTTTATTTCAGTAGTTAATAAATCTTGATAGAAGTAGTTGAAATACTGATAATGGTCAAACCTTGATTGACTGTTATACTTCATTGATTATTTTAAATTTATTCAGAATAAGTTGTTAACAGTATTTTTAATTATTTAGTGAGTGAGTGGAATATCTTTTAATTGACTAAATGGGTTAGCTACTGAAGCAAGTATCCGTTGATACTGGAGTATTTACATTGAGAATAGGAATATAAAGAGAGAGATTACTTTTTACTTATCTAGATACGCGTAATCGTGTATGCTTATTATGTCTAATTATTGCATGGTCATTCAATGAGTCTCTTCAGTTTCCATCTTCTTTTCTATAAATACAACCTTTCACTTTCAAAGCTTTTCATTGTCTTTTTCACTCAACAATACTAAAACACTCATCTTGTTCAGAAGTTATGGCCATCTTTTCACTTTCACATGGAGTCTACTGCCCAGTAGCAAATCCTGAATATGGGAGGTTGTATTTCGACATTGGTCGACTTAGGGAAGTTTTTTATGGTCAAGACTATCATTAGTTTGAGGTTCCTCAGTCGATTTTCGATCGACTTAACTCAAATGACACTGAGTCTATTTCAAATAGATGTCCAAATTGAAGAAATGAGACGTGCTTCTGTGGCTGCACAAAGGCGTCTTCAGGATGAACAATGTTGACTATTACGGTTGGCATTGCAAGAGAATATCATTTCTCTAGCAGGCTCTATGTCAAGAATCTTCCATCGAAGAGAAAAGAAGATTTTATGATTGGCGTTGCTGACTATTACGGTTGGCGTTGTTGACTATTATGATTTTATCTTAAAATTCTATAAAATATTGTACTTTGTTTCTTCATAATTAATGAAAATCTTTAAGCTTCTTTATTTTTAAAGTGACTTCTTGATTACCTTCTTGTTTGTGTGCTTGAATGTTTTTAAATGTTAAATGATTAATCAGGACTGCATGTTAAATTTCAGATATTTTTGATAGTGCATGTGAAAAAACTAGTCTATGTTTGAGTTCATATGACACTTCAATATAGATTGAGCACAAAAAGAAGTAATACTGGTTGAGAAGAAAATTTAAGAAGATTTAATTCTTAATCACTAAGAGTTACAATCTTTGAGTGTTGCTTACCATACAAAATCTTTTGAAACTTTCTTTTCTTATAATCAAGAATGTTGTCCACCCTCAATCTCAAAATTCCATATAACTTTTATCTTAAATTTCTTTCTACAACTGAAAAACATGAATTATTTGCTCAAATGTTGCCAAAAATAAAGTTCCATAATTCTTGAATTATGTTCACCACTCAAAAATAACATTTAGTTGGTTAGAGACTACTTGTTGAGGTAGGTCTTGATGATACTAACATAGGCACAGAGGTTTCATCAGTTTTTACTGAAGACTCAGTGATAGCTTTCTTTATACACATTTCAAGTGATTAGTTCTTTGCAAAAAGGACAAATATCTGAGATCATGGTACATGACATTAACCTGATCAAATCCTCTCCTGTTCAAATGGAGGTTCTCATTTTTGATGAACAACAACTGTCATAACCACAATATCTACTGTGAGTCTAATTGTGAATCCATAAGGTATAAATACCAGAATTACTTTATCAACATTTAATTTAGATACTGATTTAGTTTTTTCAGTATTTATAGTATAATTTTCATGATATAAATCCTGTTGAGGACTACCTCTAGTTGTATGATCACATATCACCCTTCTTTAGCTGCCTCTTATTTCCGTAGGACAATATTTCTGAGCTTTTTTCTGTGAGATGTATGAAAAGATTGAGAGAAAAACATAATTTAAGAGAAGCAGGATCCATCCTGGCCAAAGGAGAGGTAGATGAGATATATGATTTAGTAATCATTGTGAGGAAGCTCTAACTATTAAAAGTCATGAGATGTGTGGCGTGAGGAGTAGTAAGACTACTTTAAAAGAATAGAGAGATTAAGTTTAATTTGCTACATGTTTGCAGATGCTCAGAGTTCTCAAGGAACAGATGTTAAATAACAGTTTGTTGAATCTCAGGAACACTCTGATGTATCAAAGACTATTGATCTCCCTGCAAGTCTAATTATTGATACTTTCTTGCAGTCCATACATTCTACTATTCTACAACATGAGATAATCCCTATTTTTGTTAAAAAATAGTCCATTCATTCTTCTATACCATCAAATGAGATAATCCATGTTATTGCTGAAAATGTAGTAGCACAACAGTCCATTCATAAAGATTCATCCATTTCAGAATCACCACAACATGTTACAAGAATTGAAGTTTTGAAAGATTTTGAAGCTCCACTTCATTTATCTGCAATATTTGAAGATGTGGAGATAACTGCTATAGGTGTTGAAGCTTCTAAAGCCACTGTATCAATTTCTCATTCTATTCTGCATACTGAAGCTGAGGATTAAATTCAGAAATTAGTGTAAGATCCAGCTGTTTTTGAAGAATCTAATAATGGTAAAAAAACTCATATATCTAATGCTATATTAGATCTTGAGAATGACCTTTTCTTTCTTGAAGATATGCCTATGCATGTTAGACAACGGAAAATGAGAGACTTAGATTAAGCAAGATCCAGCTGTTTTTGAAGAATCTAATGATGGTAAAGAAATAATTGAGCTCACCCATCATGCTCATGTCAAATTCACTGCTCATACACTTAGAAAACCACTCACACAGAATTATTAGTGGATCCAAAGATTATATCATCACATATATCTGGACAATCAAAATATCATTACCATTTTGCTTAGTAAATAAAGTAGGATCAATTTTACCTCGAATGAAGCCATTTTTGATCAAAAACTTACTAAGCCTCTTGTACCAAGCCCTTGGTGCTTGCTTTAAGCCATATAATGCCTTATTGAGCTTGTAAACATAGTCCGAATGTTGTTCATGTTCAAAACCAGGGGGTTGCTTAACATAAACTTCCCCTTCCATAAATCCATTAAGAAAAGCACTTTTGACGTCCATTTGATGTAGCTTGATCTTCTTGAAGCATGCATAAGCAAGAAGTATCCTAATTGATTCCAATCTAGCTACTGGAGCATAAGTTTGATCAAAGTCAATGCCTTCTTGTTGGTTGTACCCTTGTGCCACGAGCCTTGCTTTATTTCGAGTAACAGTACCAAATTCATCCACTTTATTCTTGAAAATCCATTTTATACCAATGATTGAAGCATCCTTTGGTGGCTTGACCAGTTCCCAAACATCACATCGTTCGAATTGATTGAGTTCTTCTTGCATAGCCGTGATCCAATTTTCATCTTTAAGTGCTTCTTTGACATTCTTGGGTTCCTCTTGAGCTAAAAATGCAGCATAAGCACAAAAGTTTGCAGTGCCTTTTCTTGTCTTGAGACCATCAGAAATATCACCAATAACCTGTTCTGGAGGGTGATTCTTTACTGTCCGTGTAGCTTTTGGCAATGAATGCTTTGCAATATCTTCATGTGAAGTCTTCCTTATCTTAGATGGAGGAGCTAAGTCTTCACCATCATAGATTGGCATTTTATCCTTTGCTCTATTTCCTCTAGGACCATCAAGAGTCATCTTTGCCATCTTTACAATTGCATCATCAACTGGAGTAGAAGGTTCTGCTTGCTGATTTCCTGAGGCAGTTTCAATTCCAGCTTGCTATTTTCCAGAATCAGTCTCTGTTTCAGCTTGCTGTTTTGGAGTAGCCTTCTCTGTTTCAGCTTGCCGTTGTCCAGCTTTACCCGCATCATCTTCCTCGTCTCTTGGAAGATCACTGTTAGGTTCTTGAAAAGTAACATCTATAGATTCCTCAACAATATGCTTAGACAAATTATAAACTCTATAGGTTTTACTATTCATAGGATAACCAAGAAAAATAGCTTCATAAGATTTAGCATCAAATTTACCATCATTACCAATTCTCTTGAGCACAAAACACTTTGAGCCAAAGATTCTGAAGTAACTGATGTTGGGCCTCTTTTTCTTGAGCAATTCATATGGAGTCTTGTCCAAAATAGGTCTTATCAATACTCTATTCAGAACATAGCATGCTGTGTTGACTGCTTCTGCCCAAAAACTTCTAGGTAACTTGCTTTCTTGCAACAAAGTCCTTGCTGTCTCTTGCAGTGACCTATTCTTGCGTTCCACCACACCATTTTGTTGTGGAGTCCTTGGAGCCGAGAATTCATGTGATATTCCTCTTTCTTCACAATAAGTAACAAAGTCTTTTTGGAATTTACCACCTTGATCACTCCTTATTCCTACAAGCTTTGTATTGAGCTTATTCTCAAGTAATTTAATTAGTTTCTCAAACTCATTAAAAGCAGCATCTTTAGTTCTAAGAAACAATACCCATGTAAAACGAGAATAATCATCAACAATTACAAAACCATATTGCTTACCTCCTATACTCTTATAAGCTTCTGGACCAAATAAGTCTAAATGTAAAAGTTCTAAGGGTTTAGAAGTAGATACCATTTTCTTTGCTTTGTGAGTACTTCTAATTTGCTTGCCTAATTGGCATGCCGAACACACCTCAGTCTTGACATACTTGATTTTGGGTAAACCTCTGACTAGCTTCTTCTTTGAAATCTTGTTAAGTAAGTCCATGTGAGCATGACCCAATCTTCTATGCCAAACATAAGGATCAGTGTCTATTGCAGCAAGACAGCAAGCTGTTTTCTGCAACTCAAAGTCCAAAATATATATATTTCCTTCCCTTCTAGCAACTAGGGGGACTTTGTTAGTACCAATATTAATAATACACTTATCAATACCAAAGTTAACAGTATGACCATCATCATATAACTGACTTATGCTAAGCAGATTATATTTAAGGCCTTTAACATATTGAACTTTATCAATTGAAATGTGTTTATTACCTATTTTACCTTTTCCAAGAATTTGAAGAGTTTTGCTATCACCAATAGTCACTCTTCCACCCTTTTTCATCTGAAGACTCAAGAATTGTGCTTTGTCTCCACTCATATGTCTAGTACATCCGCTATCTAAAATCCATTGAGTTGATTTGACTCGAGCGGCAAGACACATCTACAAAACAAATAAAACAACTCAACCTTTTGGTACCCAAAGTTTGTTGGGTCCGACATGGTTAGCAGATAAAACATATAATACATGTAAATCAGATTTCTTTATCCATTTTTGGATAAATCTAGGTGATTTAACTCTGCCAGCCTGATGATGGTAAGCTGTCTTTGTTCTGCCATTCTGATCATGGTAAGCTGTTTTCAGTTTGTTTCCTCCATGGTATGATTTTTGTCCATTCTGAACTTTGCAATGCTTTTCAAGATGCCCTTTCTTTCCACATCTGTTGCATATCTTCCAAGGCAATGCATAATCATAGGGAATGCCATGTTTTCCTTCATATCTTAGAGCTTTGTCCTTCTTGTTTGCATTCATTCCAATTCCTTCTCTGACCAATGGAATATTTGTGTTGTTCATCATAGATTTGAGACTTTCTTCTCCTTGAACAAACGATCCCATGCCCTTTTTCAGATCCTCCACTTCCTTTGTGAGCAGATCAATCTTTTCAGCTTGCTGACTTATGATTTCAGCTTGCTGAGATGGTTCTTCTCCTTGATTTGAAGGTGTTGCATCTATTGATTCTCTGAGTTTGAACAGCTCCAAACATTCATCCTTTGCTTCAATCTCCTTCTTTAACTCTGTGATCTCCATTAATTGAATCTTGTTTCTTTTGAGGAGAATTTTGTTGAAGTTTTCCACATGACTAACTTTAGCTTGAAGATCCTTGATTTCAGCCTCTTTGTCAGCTTGTGTAGGTACCTTCTTGTCAATCCAAGTATCTACTTTGCTCATCAAATCTTGAACCATAGTCTTTTAGCTTGCTATTTTCAGCTTTAAGAGAATAATATTCACCCATAGATACATTCTTACATTCCTGCATGGTTAGTGGTTCCAAAACAATATTTTTAGAAGATAAATTATATTTACAAGAGTTTACCTCACTCTGATCTTCTTCTGAATCACTATCTAGGTATCCACTTTCTGAATTTCCTTGAACAGAATCATCATCAAGTCCAACTAGGGCAAGATTGACCATGTCTCCACTTGAATCATCACTGGAAACCGAGTCATCATCACTCCAAGTCATTAAAGCTTTAGCTTTCTTCTTATCCTTGAAGACAGTTTGCTGTTTTGACTTCAATTTGTAGCAGTCCCGCTTATAATGGCCTGGCTTTCCACATTCAAAGCATGTCTGATCTTTAGAATCCTTGTTGGGCTTCTTGTTGTTGGAAAATCTGCCTTTATCTCTTTTCAGCTTGTTCTCCTTCTCGATCATCTTTCTGATCTTCCTGGATATTAAAGCTAGTTCTTCGTCTGACTCATCTTCAGATTCCAGTAAGCTATCATTAGTGTGAAGAGCTAATTACTTCATTTGAGCAATTGGAGCTTGCATAGAACTTGATTGGCTTTCCTTGATTTTGCTTTCAAATTGTTCCAATTCTGCAAAAACAGCCAATTGATGCATAGTATCTATAGTTGGAGAGGATTCTACAGCTGTTACCTTTGGTTCATAGATAATTGGCACAGCACTAAGTATCTTCATGTTGATTTCCTCTTGTGGGATATGTTTGCCAAGCTGCTTTAAGGCATTCAGATTTATCTGGAATCTAGCTTGACTTTCTCGAATAGTTTCTCCGTCTTGAAGCTTGAAATTTCCAAACTAATTCATTAGTTTACTCAATTTCACCTTTCTTAAACTCTTGGATCCTTCATGATACAATTCCAGAGTATCCCATATCTCTTTAGCTGATTTGCATGAAGAGACTTTATCACATTCACTAGGACATAACCCATTCATGAGAGAATTCCTAGCCTTTCCATTGAAGCTGTATTTGATTAGTTCAGCCTCTGTGAGATCATCAACGTCTCTCACTTTGCCTTCTTTATCCTTGAACACAAAAGGACCCTTCTGAACAACTCTCAAAGCTAGTGGCTCCCTGGATAGATACACTTCCATGCAACCTTTCTACCAGTTATAGTTTTCTGTACCAAGCAAGAGAGGTGCTCGGTAATCTGAGGTTCCTTCGGGATATTTGTCAGCCATTTCGATCGAATACTATTCCTGTTACAGAAAGATTAGTATACCAAAGCTTTGATACCAACTGAAATTACACCTAGAGGGGGGGTGAATAGGTGATTATGGCTAACTAGGATTACTTTTAAATTTTACCTGATAATAGCTTACTGAGATTTTATCAACTGAACTATAATCTGACAATGATAGTAAGCTGAGATGACTAAATGCAATGTAGAAAATAATGTGCAGGAAAGTAAATAGAACACACAAGAATTTTAGCCAGGTTCGACCCCTAAGCCCCTATGGTCTACGTCCTGGTCCCTTACCAACTTGGTAAGAGAATATATTATTGATCAATGAAGGTTACAACTACAAGATACAACAATATATCTCCCTTTATCCCAGCTGCTGATAATGGCTTGCTGAAACCCTGTTTAAGAACCTGTATACTACCCCGTAGTACAAACTCCTCTAGCAAGTACCACTAAACCCTTGTTTCCCTAGCCAACTTATCCAGCAACTAATCAATACAATTTGAACAATACAAATCAGTGATAAAGTTTACAACTCAAACTATAAACTCTCTTCAATAAAATACGTGTATATAATTAGAGCTCGAGAGTATTTTGAAATCAATAAAGATCAGGAGTTGTATGTGTTCTTGCTTGCAAATTCGTCCTTTTTTTAAAAACTGCAAGAAACCATATATATAAATAACCACACATTAACATTTGAAACATTCTCAACAACTTACAACGGCTAGAATCCAATTCTACCGTTTAAGATCGTTAGGATGGTTTCGAACGTTCATGTGTACGTTAGATAGAAGAGAAAGAAAGATGTTCAAAGTACAGAAAATATCTCTTCTATTTAGTAGAGGATAAAACGTTTTAATAAGAAGAAAGAGAAAGAGTTTGAAAGAGAAACAAACTCCTATTCTTTAGGAAATCAATTTCAATAAGTAAAAACATTTTATAAATGAGCTCTCTATATATCATGCACGTATATTATATTAGAGAAGTCCTTACAACTGATATATATGAAGATCCTATAAAATCTCCATGAAATTCGACTTCCTTGTTGAATCTAGACTGTGCATCTTGGCTTGCTGTTATTCTGACAATCGTGATCATAGCTTGCTGAAATAGATTACTGTCTTATGATAGCTTGCTGTCATGATACTTAAACAGCACTGATATCAAGCTGTTATATCCTGCAAACATTCTCAAATAACAACATGATGGCTTGCTGTGTTGTGATCATCAAAACTAAGGATTTACAGTTATGTTTCTGTCATATTTAAAAATTTGCAATGTTAGAATTTTTTAGTTCGTGGACGTGGTCTTCAGAGGTGCAGAGAGTTTTTAGGAGTTTTGAGAATAAATGTTAGTGTTAGAGTCAAGTTAGGAGATATAGTTGTAGTTTCCTTTTGTTTAGCCACGTCTGTTTTGGTTTTGGCTACTTGTTTTGTAATTCTGATCATAAATGAAATTACATCTTTTGTTTCTGTCAGTTTTATATTCAAACACTAGGTGGGAAATTATACAGGTGCTAGTTTTCTCAACAGCTGATATTGGATGTACAACTTGCATACCTTCTGATTGCTTCTAAAATTGTGTCTACAGGGTTCAATGTATAAGCTGCTCAAAATCTTGTCGTTGCTCGGGCCATGCACTAACACACCAAATCTTAAAGTTGTAAAGACGAAAATTATGGTTTGGGCATGGACCCTGCTGAATCTATCATTAAAGGTGATTTTATCATCCAGTTTGTTGGAGAATATGGCAACTGAGAACTTTTACGTATATATGTGAAGTTCGGAAAGACATGACAAGTGGATGCAACTTAAGGCGAACTCCTCTAGATTTTTTAATAAAAGTTGTGAGAAATTTCCTAAAATATAAGAAAAGGAAAAACCCTAAAATTACATTCAAGAATGATCCGATTCTTTGGGCATTTTTGTTCATGGAGGATTTGTAGAATCTTAGTTCAATTTTACAAGTAAATTCATTGATTTTGGGTAGGTAAATTTGTATAAGTAACATGTCAAAGAAATTGAAGTGCATGCGGACAAAAAACAACACATGGGTTTTGTTGAAAACTAGGATTGTATTGGCATGAAAACTCATCACCTAAGCTCCGTGTGAATAATGCCACAAGCGCTAGTATTATTTCAAAAAAACTGATTAAATTTGTACTCCCTTCAAATTAATACTTGATTATCAAAGGCTACTACCTTAGCTGTTCTAGTAGCTCCTTTGATTTAGCATAGGGAGGGTGGAAGCTCTATTGTGGTTTTTATCAAAAACTATTTTATTAATTGTTCGCTGAGTCAGAGGTCTTTCACGGAAATTGCCTCAATAGTCTAAGGGTAGGGCATGATCTGCGTACATTTTATCATCCTCATACACTACTTTAAGGAGGATGTTTGGATCATCATTCATACTTATATTAACCGAATATCTTGATGTTTGGACTCACACGCCAAAACCAAATATCTTGATGTTTGTACTCACAAACTAGGCTACAAAACAGTTTCAATACAATGTTGTAAATCAAAATGGCTTATGAAGATTTCTTTGTTGGTGCTACTGATGGTATATATCCTATTTATCAAAGAGAGAAAGACTATCTTTAATGTGAAATGGGAACTAGATCAATCAATATCTTGAAAAGCCTTGCAAAAATTAGAAGAAGATTAGCTAGATGTGTTTGCTCGGGCGAGAAAAAAACTTGCAAGATTAGCCAATTATTATGTTATTCTCTCATTGGATTGCCAAAATGGTACATGGGTAAACAATCAAGGTCTCTCAAGTTTCAACATACAAAAATGATATTTAGCAAAAAAACATAGAGAAATGAAGTTATGCATGCTATTTTTAGTTTTATACTAATGGTTTAGAAAAAAAAATCAAAACTGAAATTAATAGTCTTTTTTAATTTGGTTTAGTTTAATCTTACTTAAAAAGTTTAGCGTAAGAAATAAATCAAACTCACGACTTCAATTTCAGTTTTGATATTTAAAAAATGGCAGCGTGTACACCAAAAAAGACTTATTGAGATGGTAAAACGTAAAAATTTATTCACAAAATGACACTAAGAGCTATAAGGTTTGCAACAAAGAGTTTAAGATTTACATAGAGGTGGCTCTTATTTTCTTGTAATGAAAGTTAACACTTTTTGAATTTAGAATTTAGGTTTGAAAAGAAGCTATTTATATTGGACATACTTTTGTAAATTCTCAAACTTTACATGAGTCATGATTATGAGAGGATTGATTGTCTTCATGTATGTTGCATGGATTTAATAAAATACACGGTACAAATTTTAACTGTACTATTTTAAAATATGCAGAACATTATTTTGCACGTAAAGGAGAAGAAGTTCAAATATCATATAAAGTCCACCATTAGAACAAACCAAACAATGATCAAAAGATTTTGTTCATGTAATAATATGTATGAAACAAAAACATGTATTAAAGCATACAAGATAAGAAAAAAATTGTCAATACCCATTTAAGTAAATTACAAATAGGGCTACTTAACTACATAGATACAAATTCAGTTGATCAAATATTGCATTAACCAATATATTCCATTCCATTTATAAATACTAACCCTATAAGAGAATTCACCAATAAATTTTTTTTGAAAATATATAGTAAATTTTTTATTTCAATTTTTCTAGATGTGACTCAAGTCAATTATCAAACAGTTTTACACCTCCATCATGACGATACCGTAAAGTTATTGGCAAGGTTTGTCGAAGGATAGTTGGAGATGCAAGCGTTTTTACACCTCCATCATGACGATACCGTAAAGTTATTGGCAAGGTTTGTTGAAGGATAGTTGGAGATGCAAGCGTTTTGCCACACTTCTATACATTTTGGTTTCCAACAAGGAGAAAGCGTCCATCAATATATTGTGAAAATTTATTGGCAAAGTTTTTCGAAGGACAGCTGGAGATACAAAAGTAATGTACCAAAGATTTTCAAGACATCAATTAGGTACAAAAGCAAGTTGGAGATGTAGTTATGAAGATAAATCAAAAGCAAGGGTTTGCTTAAATTTCAAAAACCATAGAATCACAAAAAAAAGTTCTAGTATGTGACTAATTGATTAAGTGAAGATATGTATTCATAATTTAAAGACATACTTGATATTTTTAAGAGAAGAATATAATTATCTCCATGAAAACACAACCTTAATTAATTGATTAAACCTGTAGATTCAGTACCAGTTCTTGGTTCCTTAAACTTGAATATACCAAACTTGCAGTTACAATCATTATCAAAAATACCATTTCTTAAGAGCATGGGAATTTTTAATAATTTGGAGATAGTGCTCCTAATATTATAACTCATAATATATGGTGAATAAAAAACTATTTCTTTCTATATACTTACTTTAATATGAAAGAAAGTAAATTGTTCCACCATCATTCTTCTGGTATGCTGGGGATCCAAGATCAATCATCCTTGAACTAACATCCATTTCCACATAACTTGGTATTGGTATTCCAAAAATAACTCAATCCAACATATAAAAATCGTAATTGAATAGTAGATAACTTAACATAGATTATTATGAATGAGCTTTGGTGAAAACTGTTTGATCAGGTTTTCCCCAAGTAGCCTAACAAATGGAAATTATCTAAGTCAAATTTATCAACCATAAATGCCAAAATTTCCCATCAATTTTTTCAACACTATAGAATGCAATTATTGAGACTTTGGTAGATAAGTACTCAAGGGAGACCAAATAAAAAACAAAAAATGATTAGAAGTCTCACACTTGGAAAATTGTTACTAGTGGAGGAGGATTTTCAGCAAATGTCGTATTTGAAAGCAGTGGTGTTAAAGAGTCTATGAGTTCACCCTCCAAGACACTTTGTGTTGCCATATTTTGTGACTCAAGAATTAAATTGAATGGGTATGTGATACAAAGTATGTGAGAATTAATTTTATGGTAGCGGAGATGGGGAGGGATCAGAAGTGAAAAATCAAACTCAAAATAACTACTAAACTACCAGATGTTTATGTGAAACGAAGAAACACAATTATTTTATTCACTTAAAAAAACCTTGCTGAGATTACATTACATTAGATATATGAAAAATGCCCATCACATGGCTACACAGAATGTGGAAACTAACTACTAAGACTCCTAACAAATTGCCACTACTTTTATTATCTGATCCTACAATTTCTCCAACGTTCAATGACTTAGTCCAGCTGCTGACTATTCGAAATAAAGCATCTAAATTAATTATTCATTATAATGTTTAGATTAAATTCAACACATTCCTCCTTAATCTAAACATGCTTTCCCAGATTTTTGATTCCCAGAAGCTGTCTCATTTTTTCAAACTTGGCCGCAGACATAGCTTTAGTGAGAACATCTGCCCTTTGCTCGTCTGAACTAACATGCTTAATAACGATGTCTCCACGCTCCACACAATCACGTATGAAGTGATATCTAATGTCTATATGCTTGCTACGTCCGTGGAAAATAGGATTTTTCGCCAGATCCATTGCAGACTTATTATCCAGATACAAAGTAACTGGTCCAGTACAACCATCAGCAATCTTACTTAGTAACTTTTGAAGCCATATTCATTGACAAGCTGCTGCAGTAGCAGCCATAAATTCTGCCTCACATGTTGACAAAGCCACGTAACGCTGCTTCTGAGAGACCCAGGTTATTAAGCTTTCACTTAGATAAAATGCCATCCCTCCGGTACTCTTCCGGTCATCACAGTTGCAACCAAAGTCACTATCAGAATATCCTGACAACATATGGTTACATGAACTCCTCGAGTAAACTAAGCCATACTCCATTGTTCCTTTTATATACCTCAGAACACGCTTAATAGCATTCAGATGCATAACCGTCGGCCTCTCCATGAATCGACTTAGAACACCAACAACATACGAGATATCTGGTCTTGTATGAACCAGGTATCTTAATCCCCCAATCAGGCTCTTATATTGCGTGGAATCAACTGCCTTACCAGTGACATCTTTATGCAGTTGAGTTTTTGGTTCCATGGGATACACTGCTGGATTGCAGTCAGACATACCCACTGTTTCCAGAATTTTCTTGGCATACGCAGTTTGCCTTAGCTCAATATAATTTCTCTTTTGATCGACCTCTATGCCAAGATAATAAGAAAGTTTTCCTAGGTCACTCATGTCGAATTCACAGCTCATTTGCTCCTTGAACTTTATGATATTGGCAACACTTGTTCCTGTCACTAGTAAATCATCAACGTAAACACCGACAATTAAAGACTCATTACCTTCTCGTTTGGTGTACACTGCATGCTCGTATGGACATTTCTCAAAACCAAGTTTTTCCAGAAATTTTCTCAGTCGTGCATACCAAGCCCGAGGGGCTTGTCTCAAACTATACAGAGCCTTTAACAATTTATACACCTTATGCTCTTGATTTTCTTTCACAAATCCTTCTGGTTGGACAACATAAACTTCCTCCTGAATTTCACCATTTAAGAAGGCTGATTTTACATCCAAGTGATGTACCTCCCAGCCATTTTTAGCCGACAAAGCTAGTAATAATCGGACAGTCTCTAGGCGAGTCACTGGAGCAAAAGCTTCTTCAAAATCAACACCCTGCCTTTGCACGTACCCCTTCGCCACAAGCCTCGCCTTGTACTTTATTATTTCACCATTAGTATCTTTCTTTACTTTAAAAACCCATTTGAGGCCAATTGCCTTTTGACCCGCTGGTAGGTCTGTCAATTGCCAAGTATTATTTCTTTCGATGGCTTGCAGCTCAACCTCCATAGCTTTTTTCCATTCCTTTTCATGCACTGCTTGTTCGAATGTACTGGGTTCTTCAACACTGTGCAACAACAAGTCGTCAGCAAGCTCAACCTCTTCCGTAACATCATATATATCACTGAGTAACTTAAATTTCTTTGGCTCACCACTACTCGCAGTTGAAGTAGAATTCTCAGTTGACGTTGGACTTTGTTCATTGCTCGCATATATTTTAGATTCAGTACTTGTATGAGGCCCAGGTGATGTTTCACTTTGTGACTGCATAGACGTTGTAGATTGTGTAGTAGAATTCTCCGTTTCTTCATTTCCCAGTTCACCATGTGTCTGTCCAATGACTGTGAATATCCCAGATGGTATCTTAACTCCAACTTCATTACTGGTTTGTTGTTCCCACCTCCAAAATTCATCCTCGCGAAATATGACATCACGATTTATGTGCACTTTCTTTTGTCTAGGGTCGTACAATCTGCTGGCTTTTGTCCCCGTTTCTTTTCTTAAATACACCACCTGTAGACTTCGATCATCTAACTTCTGAGTATGCACTGACGGCACCTTCATGTAGGCCAGGCATCCAAACACTCTTATGTGTCCCAAATCTGGCTTGTTCCCTGTCCAGGCTTCGTACGGAGTTTTCCCTCGTAGTACCCGAGTTGGAAGGCGATTAAGTACATAAACTGATTGCCTTACGGCCTCTCCTCACATAAAAGGTGGCATATTTGACCCTTTCAAAAAACTTCGAGTCATTGCAGTAACCGTCTTGTTTCGACGCTCAACCACCCCATTTTGTTGTGGGGTGTAGGGTGCTGTCAGGTGCCTTTGAATACCAGCATCCTCACAAAAAGCTGTAAATTCTTTTGAGCAAAATTCTCCTCCCCTATCCGTTCGGAAAATTCTGATTCTCTCTTCTCTACCATTTTCAACTAATTCTTTAAACTTCTTGAAAGCACCAAATGCCTCATCCTTTGCTTTTAACATGTAGACCCGCATTTTTCGGCTGTAATCATCCACTAATAAGAAAAAATACTTGTTCCCAGCAGGTGTTGGTGGTGAAATTGGCCCACATAAGTCTCCGTGTACTAGTTCTAAGGCTTGAGTTGCGTTGAAATTCGCTGAAGAGGGAAACGGTTTTCGTGACTGCTTTGACATCAAGCAACCATCACACTGCTTGTTCGGTTGCACCAACTTAGGAATCCCATATGCCATTTGTTCCTTTGATAATAATTCCATTGCCTGGAAATTAACATGTCCGAGATGGGCATGCTATAACCAGGTTTCCTCCTCCCCTTTTGTTAACAGACAAAATGGCGTGCTCTCCTCAAGACTAATTTTGTATAGTCTATTTTCGGATCGTCTCACTTTCATCAGTAATCTATCCTTTTCATCATAAACCCATAGATACTCACCACTCAATATTACCTTATTACCAGATTCAGATAGCTGTCCGAGACTTATTATGTTGTTGCATAAATTGGGTATGAAATACACTCCTCTAATTAGCTTTGTTTCACCATTCTTACATTTGAAAGTAACAGTACCTTTCCCTTTAATGCTAACAGTCGAGCCATCACCAAACTTTACACTCCCCATCACTTGTTCATCCAAATCTATAAACTTTCCGTGCTGGCCGGTCATATGATTGCTCGCTCCATTGTCCAAATACCATATTTGTGATTCTGCCTTTCTTTCAGTGCCTGTTCTCAGTGTTGGAGCCATATTTTCTTCATTTAAAAATACAACATTACCATCTTCCTTGCCTGTTTCTACAAACAATAGTGTAGGTTCATCTTCTTTAGTCTCAGAGAAATTTACCTCCTTTTGTAAATCTCTTTCTCGACGTGGTTTTCGACATTCAATCGTAAAATGCCCATAATTTTGGCAGTTGAAACATCTGACCTTACTCTTGTCTCGTGCAATGACTCTGCCTCGATATCTTTGCTGGTTTAGTTCTGTTCCTCCCCGGTATGATCGTTTAATCCATTCATCTCTGGTAAGTAGTAACTTACCCTCTTCCTTTTCCTTTTTCAGCCACTCTTCTTCAGTCAAGAGCAATTAGCTCCCGCTGTTTTCGACCTGCCCTTTAAGTCGCTCCTCATGAGCTTTTAAAGACCCAACCGTTTCTTCAATTGTCATTGTTTCAAGATATCCAAACTGTTCGATAGTAGATGCAATCTGCAGAAATTTTTGTGGCACAGCTCGAAGAATTTTCTTTACTACATACGCCTCATCAACTGTTTCTCCCAATGCTCTAATATTTGTCACCAGGCCAGTAATTTTAATGCAGAAGTCGTCGAGAGAATCGGTATCTTTCATGCACATCGACTCGAACTCGGCCTTCAATGTCTGAATCTTTGCCATCTTGACACGTTCTGCACCTTGGCACATCACTTTGATAGCCTCCCAGGCTTCCTTCGCAGTTCCTTTATCTGCTAAAGACAAAAGTATGTCTTCCGAAATACTCTGATAGATCGCAGCCATAGCAATCTTGTCTGTCTTCTCCTCGGCCTCGGTCTTTTTTGAATCTTTGCGCATCACCGCTTCCCATACGCCGTGTGCCTGCATATATATCTTCATCCGTAGGGCCCATGCTGTGTAGTTCCCTCTGGTTAACATAGGATAGCTCAAACTCACTCCACCTTCCTTGATCTTCCCCGGTTCCATCGTTGCCACTCTTGGCATGTATTTGGGCATCAACTAAATTGCCTTTCTCTGATACCAGGTGAAAAATCAAACTCAAAATAACTACTAAACTACCAGGTGTTTATATGAAACGAAGAAACACAATTATTTCATTCACTTAAAAAAACCTTGCTGAGATTACATTACATGAGATATATGAAAAATGCCCATCACATGGCTACACAGAATGTGGAAACTAACTACTAAGACTCCTAACAAATTGCCACTACTTTTATTATCTGATCCTACAATTTCTCCAACGTTCAATGACTTAATCCAGCTGCTGACTATTCGAAATAAAGCATCTAAATTAATTATTCATTACAATGTTTAGATTAAATTCAACAAGAAGGTGTGGGATGATCTAATAAATTTATACCCAGGAGATTCTTGAATTAAAATGGAGATGCTTTTTATATAGGTAGGAGTAAGGAAATCAGGACGATGCCTTTTGGTACTGGGAGAAGGATATGCCCTGGCTTGAACTTGGCATTACTCCGTTTGAAGTATTTTGTGGCTAATTTGGTTTGGTCTTTAAAATACAATGCTCCTGATGATATCCCTGTTGATATATCTAAGAAGGTAGATTTCACTGTTGTCATGAAAAATCTCTACTTGCTCATATTTCTCCTAAGGCATAATTTGAAAGGCTGTTTATTATACCTTGATAAATTATGTGAATCTTTATATTTGGACTATGTTTAATTATGGTTGTAGTTATTTTTTCTATCAATGCTTGTTCTTTATGTTTGCCTCTTCCCTTTTCTTCTTCTAGTGACTCGGAACTTCAAAAGAAATATTTTATAAAGGAAAAAAACTCACATTTCCATCTATTCCAGAAGGGGAAGGTTGTTTAGGGTTGAAACTCAGTCAAATAAGTACAAATGTTCATTTAAATCTAAATTAAGATTTATAATCCTTTGCTCAAATTTAACTCACGACTATATGCCAATACTCGTATTTGGTTTACCTCTACTGAGATGAGTAGGGACTAATTAGCTATTCAATTTGAGCTTTTTTAGAGTATTTTATGTAACTGAGATTGCTAATTATTTTTATTTAAAATTGAAATTTGATAATTATATATACGGTGTATTGCTCTAATAAAATTGAGCCTAGATCAATCTGAACAATGTTTCCGTAAAAAGAATACAACCGGGATTGTGATAAACCAGGTTGCTGGAGCTGCTCAAACAATCTTTCAATGAAAAGAATGTCGATAGCTTCTCTAATAACATACACAGTTAATTTATTGATCCATCTTATTCTTGGGTGGTCATCCTCTGAATTATCTTTCTCCTGCATCTGCTTTGTGTGTTATGATATTAAGAGATCTAATGAACCCAACATTAGAGATTTCTATATTTATAACTTCTCTCAAATTTATCTGGAGCCCTAATTCACTGTAGAAACTAAAATGTGTATATGTCACTAGTCTAGGGTTTAATTTGACATACACAGGGCTATTTTGTAAAGACGGAGAAAACAAAAGTTTACACGAAAGTTCTCTTCCTTTTTTGATTCATTGCAGTAAAATATATTTAAAGAGCATATAACAAAATGGATAAAAACCAAGTCACAAACTAAGAGACTACTCTTATTACGAACCTACGTGCATCTCCTAAAACTACTCCCTACTTCCACGTCTGGAACAAACTTGCAATGACTAATTCAAATATGCAGTCCACCAGCTAACTGATTACAGAATAAAATGCAATAGCTAATTTATTCAACACCAAATAAATAAACAAATATTAAATAATAAGTTTAAGATTAAATTCCAACAATCAACACTCGCCTTTGGTTTACTTACACTACAAGAAAAACAGCTTCAGACAACACTAATTAGACAACAGTTGACAAAAGAACCGTTGTTCCAAAATGACAGACAACGGTTTTATTTTGCCCTCCTAAAACTATTGTCTAATCCAAGGTTCATACAACAGTTTGTGAACCGTTGTAAAAAAAATCACAAAAAACTGGAATTTGCACAATGGTTTTTTAAAACTATTGTCTTGATATGCTTCACACAATGAGACGAGTAACCGTTGTAAAATATTAGACAACGGTTTTTCAAATATGTTGTTAATCAAACTCTATAACGATGGTTTAAACAACCGTTGTCTTGTAAATGTAAAAAGACAACAGTTTATGAATATGTTGTCTAAGCGATCCTGAGACAACGGTTAATTTAGAAGTCTTTCTACTAGATATTTACCTTTCAGACAAGTGTTTATGAAAAGAATGGTCTTATCATACATCAAACAACGGTTCGTAAATGGGGTTCGGATGACGGTTCTGACAAGACAACAACTGTTGTCTATTTATAGGAAAATGTGGCCCCATCGGATTGGTGGATTTTATACAATACACAGTATAAATTCAAACTGCAGTATTTTAAAATATGATAAATTTGTAGAACATAATTTTGCAGGTAAAGGAGAAGAAGTTCAAAAGTCGTATAAAGTCCACCATTAGAACAAGCCAAACAATGATCGAAAGATTTTGTTCATGTAATAATATGTATGAAACAAAAACATGTATTAAAGCATACAAAATAAGAAAAAAATTATCATTACCAATTTAAGTAAATTACAAATAGGGCTACTTAACTACATAAATACAAATTCAGTCGATCAAATATTGCATCAACCAATAAATTTCATTCCATTCATAACTACTAACCCTATAAGAGAATTCACCAATAAAAAGTTTTGAAAAATTATAGTAACAAATATATAGACATTTTCTGGATGTGACTCAAGTCAGTTATCAATCAGTTTTGCAGCTTGAACATGACGATACCGTAAAGTTATTGGCAAGGTTTGTCGGAGGATAATTGAAGATGCAAGTGTTATGCCACACTTCTATACATTTTGGTTTCCAACAAGGAGAAAGCGTCCATCAAGATATTGTGAAAATTTATTGGCAAAGTTTGTCGAAGGACAGTTGGAGATGCAAAAGTAATGTACCACAGATTTTCAAGACATCAACTAGGTACAAAAGCAAGTTGGAGATTTAGTTATAAAGATAAATTAAAAGCAAGAGTTTGCTTAAATTTCAAAAACTATATAATCATAACAAGAAGTTCTAGTATGTGACTAATTGATTTGGTGAAGATATGTATTCATAATTTAAATACATACTTGATGTTTTAAGAGAAGAATCTGATTGTCTACATGAAAACGCAACCTTAATTAATTGATTAAACTTGTAGATTCAGTACCAGTTCTTGGTTCCTTAAATTTGAATATACCAAACTTGCACCTACAATCATTATCAAAAATACCCTTTCTTAAAAGCATGTGAATTTTTAAGAATTCTGAGGTAGAGCTCCAAATACTATAACTCATAATATATGGTGAATAGAAAACTATTTCTTTCTATATACTTACTTTAATCTGATAGAAAGTAAATTTTTCCACCATCATTCTTTCGGTAAGCTGGAGATCCAAAATCAGTCATCCTTGAACTAACATCCATTTCCACAGAACATGGTATTAGTATTCCAAAAAGAACTCAATCCAGCATACGACAATCGTAATTGAATAATAGACAACATAATATAGATGATTCCAAATGAGCTTTGGTGAAAACTGTTTGATCAGGTTTTCCCCAAGTAGCCTAACGAATGGAAATTAACCAAGTCAAATGTATCAACCATAAATGCCAAAATTTCCCATCAATTTTTTTAACACTATAGAATACAATTATTGAGCCTTTGGTAGATAAGTACTCAAGGGAGACCGAAGGAAAACCAAAAAATGATTAGAAGTCTCGCACTTGAAAAAATTGGTAGTAGTGGAGGAGGATTTTCAGCAAATGTCATATTTGAAAGCAGTGGTGTTAAAGAGTCTATGAGTTCACCCTCCAAGACACTTTGTGTTGCCATATTCTGTGACTCAAGAATAAAATTGAATAGGTATGTAATACCCGTGAGATTATTGATGGAAAATTGAGATGCTTTTATATAGGTGGGACTAAGGAAATCAGGATGATGCCTTTTGGTGCTGGGAGAAGGATATGCCCTGGCCTGAACGCTCCATTTGAAGTATTTTGTGGCTAATTTGGTCCGGTCTTTAAAATGGAATGCTTCTAATGCTATCCCTGTTGGTACAATATGTGCATACGTTATTTGGGCAGAGCCTGCAGACGCACACCATAATCTGGACCTCGGCCTCTGGATTTCTCCTCCCTGCAATAGTCAAAGAGGGAATAACAGTGTCAGGAATAACCAGGTACACTAATTTTCTTCCATGTTGTGTTAAAATACTCAGTGGTCGCATCTCCGTGTGCATGTTGTTTCCGACTAGTGTTACAAGCGCAGGCACTTGATTTGATTGGACCAGTTTACAGCATGGTTGACAACCTGGTGTTCGGTTTTTATTTTTCTTTTTACATGTTCCCTATTGCTACTCTACTATCTTTTCACTTTACTAGTTCATACCTTTTTCCTTGACTGCAGCTTTGTACCAGCAATTAGATGGAAAGGGTAATGAAATATAAAATTCTGAATATCATTCCAGATCTATCATCTTTTTGAATTGGTGGTAAGTGAAAAGGTGAGAGTATTTTCGATCAGTTGATTCTGTCCCTGAATTATGCTTATTTTAATCATTAATATCATTTTTTGTAAACAAAAGTATTAAAACACCAAATCAGTTACAAAAGCCACTTCTCTTTCACGTTTCTGTTGATTTTTGCACAAAGCCAAAGAATATAGGTAGCATGCTCTCTTTGCTTACCACTACACCTGAAACAAAAATCATTTCATTAAAATTTATTCTAAGCAGAGCAGCTTTTAGCGGAAGCAACTCGTGACTTTCTTTCCGCAGATAGTGTTTTAAGATGAATTCTCAATTTTCAAAGCTAAAAATCTATCAAGTTATATATTAACTTATCATCATATTTAAGACCTTCCCTTTTTCTCATTACTGAATTGTTTGCATTTTTTATCAGCCTCCTTTGCAGCTTACAGTTGAAGAGAGCAAAAGCTTCAGAGAAAGAAGCATGACTCTATTAATGGTACCAACTAAAGTTTCAGCAAATGAAGTTTCAGCTGCTGTCTAATTTTAACCATAATATCGATTTTGGTTTTATTTTGTAAAGCAGGACAAAGCTTCAATCTATTATTCTACTAGAACATAGTTTTCATAGTCTAGTATAGGTTTTAGTGTATGATATATAGCTTCTGTTTATCTTTCAATACAATGAAAGTTCTGATGGGGTAACTGGTGTTATGGTTGGTGGATTTTGTTGGTTTTAAGACAATGTCTTATTTATTGGCATTCTAATTTACAAACAGTTCCTATCATTTTTTTTATAAAAGCGTTGCAATATGCCTTTATACTGTTGCTAATAATTAATGTAAATTATTGCAAAAAACACTAAAAATGTTGCAAAAAATACTAAAAAGCGTTGCAAAAAGGTTGCATAAATACCCCACATGTGGGCCCCATTGTGGGGCCCACAAATACTGTACTGATAGCCCAAACCCTACTGTAACACTTTTCAAGACCTATTGCAACCCCATTGGTGTTGCAATAGCACGTTTCTGTAACGGATAACCAAGGGTTGCAATAGGGTGTTACCGGGGTTGCAAAAAACTCTATTGCAACGCCAAAAATTGCAACCCCGAAAAAGAGTCGCCATAGCTTTTTTTTGGCATTTAGCAACGCTTTTTTGGCCTTTAGTTACGGTTTCTTGGGGTTGCACTATCCAATCTATGACGTAGTGAATAATGAAGGTGGAACACCAAGATGATGAACAAATGATAAAGACCCAATATAATGGGTTGAACCAATATTAAATAATACATAAGCATCACGTCTATAAACAAGAAGTGTTCCGAAAACGGTACCTGAATTAGTTACTGACTGATTTGGCGTCAATGTAAACATTGTGGCTGTAAGATTCTGTTGACTACCACTACCACCGCCAACTATTCCTCCACCAGTGTTGCACGACACTGTAAAATCCTTTGCCCTGTGGGATATGCTACCACACAAGAAATAAGCCTCGTTCTATCTGTAACAAGCTCTACCTGGATGATGTTCACCACATGTAGCACAAGGAGCCACTAGAATCATATTCAGTTTTCTCCCATACACTGCATAACGGCTCTGCATTGTTCACGATTCTGCCACTTCCTAGGCTGCTTTTGTCATTGAAACTACTGATTCTGATTCTAACCAATATACTTATTCTGGCTATGGAATGAATGACCACACATGTTCTGATACTGTTCGCGCCACTATGCTTGCTAACCACTCTGACCTCCATACCACTCTTTACCCTGTACAAAACTCTGGTCATCGCTAGCTTTCTTACAACCATTATTAGACCTGGAAGTCCTGAAATCTATGCGCTCCTTCTCACCGTCTTTTGGTGCATCAGCCACCTCTGCCACATTATCAAATTTAAAAGAAATTACGGAACCCCTCATATAAGACTTAACCCCCATTTGAATTTATCAGCCTACTGTGTAACAGTCCCTACACCTGTCCCAGCATATCCATCCAACCGTATAAACCTCGCCATATAATCAGTAATGCTCTCATCATGGTTCTGCATAATAGAATGAAACTCCCTCAAATAAGCCTCCCTATCAGCATTAGAGAAGTACTGCTCATAGAAAACCTCTTTGAATCGCTCCTATTCCAAAGCCTCTGTATACTGATCCCTTTTATACCTTTTACTCCTCTCCACCACCTCTGAGAATCCCCCTCCAACTTATACACAGATAACCTGACCTTCTGAATGTCATCACAACCCAGTGCATCAAAAATCTTCTCGAGATGAACACTCCAATTTTCAGCATCAATAGGAGTCATTGCTGAACTAAAAGAATCTGGTTTTTTCTTCACAAACCTCTCCAACCATAGAAACGGTTCCAAATGACGGCCCTGACCGTTCTGATTCTAATTCCCATTGCCATTTTAATATCCCTCTCCATACTAATTTTCCTCGCCATCCTGATTTCCTTTTCCATTAATAATAAAATCATCATTAAAATTTATATATTCATATTTATAATAAATGCCAGCTATTGCATATATAATATATCTTAATCACCAATATCTAGAACAATGATATAGGACATAATATAATTAATATATAACTAAATCAGCCCCTTGTTAGTAGTCTCTGAACAAAATCCAATTTATAACCCACATCAAAATTATAAGAATTTATGATTTTGGGTGATCACAAGTTTCTAACCACTATTTTCACTAGCTTTGTACAATTTGTCAACATTTTTATCAAAAACTGTTTGATCAATGTTAAATTCTATAAAAATTAATTATAAATATAACATAAAGCAAGCCCATAATACTAAAAGAATGAGACTCTAAGTGGCAATTCCTCTTCTCACTGTTTTTGTTTGCATCATGAAGTCATTGCACATATAGATCATTTATCTTAAAGATTGTTCATATCAAATTTATATCTTAAAGACTGTTCATATAAACTATAAAATTTATATCTTAAAGACTGTTCATATAAACTATCAAATTTATATCTTAAAGATTGTTCATATCTTAAAGACTGTTCATATAAACTATCAAATTTATATCTTAAAGGTTGTTCATATCTTAAAAATCCTTTACAATTTCCGATAAACAATGTTAAATGAAAATAACTAAAAAATATGTATAATTGGTTCTTTGTATGTTAAATTTAGTTAGTAGTGACCACTGGTAACTATGATGTTATAAAAATAAAACTATATTTATTTCTATAAATATATAAATTTATCACTATTAGATCTCTAAGGCACACTTCAAAATTTATTAGATACGAATTTCTAAAATGTACATTAGAAATATTTTATTATGACTCAAGTTGAAATGATTTGTTCACTACTTCAAAGTCACCTAAATTTATTTCTTTTGTTACATGTCTATGTAGGATTTTATAAAAAATAATGGAGAAAATGATTCAACACACCACCTATATTTCAATATTGTGTACCAAAAATTTGAATTTGGAATCATTAATTAATCAAATACTTGTAGCTTTTGGAACTAGGTTTTTAACTCTCTATTAATAGGTAAAAAAATATTTAAAACCGTGTAGTTTTTTCTTTATAGTTTTACTACCTTATTACATTATATTTGTTATAATTTACTTTTTAACTCAGATTATGTTATATATAATATATAAGAGAGTTTGAGAAAGAATGTGATAATAATGAAAAGATCATCTTGTTATTCTATATCATAAACAAAGTACAAGCAAGTCTTATATAGGCTAGTATAATGGATGTTACAAGGAAAATGAAGAGTCAAAGGTTGCTAGTAATTAAGATAATCATATAAAGGCTAAGAGTGATTTATTAATATATAACACTCCCCCTTAAATGACTCATAAGAACACCATGCCTGTTAAAACCTTACTAGGAAAAACCCTGTAGGAAAAACCCTAGTGAAGAAAAAAGAGTACATGTGTTAAGAACGTGTAATAATGAGCGTATTATATCTCCCCCTTATTTTGACATGACAATGAATATCAACATGGATCTCGAAGTCTGCATATCCCGATTATGTGTACTAATTTCTCGAATGGAGTGGTAGGAAATACCTTTGTAAAGAAATCTGCCAGATTCCTTTAATCATCATTCCTTCCACATGATGTTACCTCATTAAAAATTGCCTACAATAATTAAATTCATAGCAAAAAGAAAATCTCCACTTAATTTATTTAATTTTTGATTCCATATCACTTTTCTCCTGCAAAATTAGTTACAACTTTATAGAATAGGTTAATGGAGATTGAATAAAATTATCATTTTGAAAATTCAAGATTAACACGCTCTTAATTTATACTTATGTCAAAACATGTATAATAAAACATGTTTTAGTTTACTTAGATATAGTACTTCACGACCGAGAATTTCTTCTCCCTTTTCTCTTGGGCAGAATGGATCTTTCTTCTTTTCTAATGATCGTACAATCATAGGTGTACACACAGGATATGCCTTATCCATAATAAACTGTTTAAGAATCTTTTCAATATATAAAGACTAGTGGACAAAGATTCCTTAGATAAATGTTTAACTGGAAAACCAAGGCAGGGATTTCTTTTACCTAAATCCTTCATTTCAAACTCTCTTTTCAAATATTCAATCGTCTCATGGAGTTCATCTGGAGTTCTAGTGATGTTTAAATCATCAACATATACTGCAATGACAGTAAACCCCAATTTTGTCCTTTTAATAAAAACAAATAGACATATTACATTATGAGTATATCCATCTTTCAAAAGATATTGACTGAGACAATTGCATAACATATGACCCGATTATTTCAATCCAGATAATGATCTTTTTAATTTAATTGAGTAAATCTCTCGGGGTCTTGAATTATATGCTTCAGGCATTATTAATCCATCAGGTAACTTCAGGTAAATGTCACTATCAAGTGATCCATACAAGTAGACAGTCACAACATCCATTAAATTCATTCGGAGCACTTCTAAACTTATAAGAAATATGAATGTTATTGCATCCATTACTGGGTAATAAGTTTCTTCGTAATCGATTCCCGGTCTTTGTGAGAAGATTTGAGCAACAGAAATTAAATCTATGCTACTGAAGGAAGATACAATTATTCCAAACTTGAGAAGAGAAAATGAAGGTCAAAGGGAATCACAAGTTTGGTACTTGGACAATGGCGCCAACAATCACATGACTGGGTAACGTGGGAAATTCAGGGAGTTGAATGAGCAAGTGACTAGGAAAGTAAAGTCCGAGGATGGATCTACCGTAAACATTAAGGGTAAGGGATCAGTTACGTTTCAATGGAAGAATGGTGAGGATCAGACATTGACAGAGGTCTACTATATTCCAAGCATACGTAATAATATAATAAGCTTGGGCTAATTATCGGAAGCTGGTAATAAGGTGGTCTTGGAAGAGGAGTACTTATGGGTTTATGAAGGCAGTGGGAGACTTTTAATGAAGGTAAAGAAGAGCCAAAATTGACTATACAAAATCAGTCTTGAAGAAAGTAAGCACGCGTGTTTACTCACAAAGATGGAGGAAGACACGTGGTTGTGGCATGCCCATCTTGGGCACGTGAACTTTCAAGCCTTAGAGCTTATGTCGAGGGAGAATATGGCACATGGAATTCCCAATTCACTCAACCACTAAGGCGCTGTGAAGGTTTCCTAATGACCAAACAAGTCAGGAAACCTTTTCCTCATCAAACATACTTTAAATCAAGGAAGCTATTGGAACTCGTACATGCGGACATCTGTGGACCAATCTCGCCAGTGACTCCCAGAGGTAATCGCTAGTTTATGTTATTTGTAGATGATTTTAGTAAAAAATGTGGGTATATATGCTGAAGGAGAAAATTGGCGCATTTGAGGCGTTCAAGAACTTCAAGGTTTTAGTTGAAAACGGAGCCAAAAGAAGTATAAAGATACTACGGACTGACCGGGGTGGGGAATTTTGTTCGAAAGATGTCACTTTATACTGTGAAAAGGCTGGTATTCAAAGATATTATACAGCCCCATACACCCCGCAATAAAACGGGGTGGTGGAACGAAGAAATCGAATCGTGGCTGCCATGACAAGAAGTTTTTTAAAAGAAGCTAAACTACCAGTATTTATGTGGGGTGAAGCTGTGCGACATGCGATTTATATCTTGAATCACTAGCAACCCATATTATAACAAGCCAAATAATGATCAAAATATTTTGTTAATATATATATATAATAAAAACATGTATTAAATCATATAAAATAAACAAAAAAATGATCATTAACCATTAAAGTACTCCCTCTGTCCCACTTGATTCTTTACATACTTTTGCCTCATGCTTGATAAGCATTTTAAGACTATTATAAAATACAGTTCTATATTTTATAGTTGTCCTAAAAACTTGCTTGTTCTTGGAAAATTCTGCACTTTGTATCTAGAGAGATTAAGTTACATGATGTGTTCCTTGAGTTTTTAGTCATATTTGTATTTAGGGTGTATAAAATCCATCATTTTTAGATAACTACTTTATGGGCAAGAAAGAGTTGGTACTTGCTCTCCCTGTTAACTTGAATTTTGTTTATTTCCTTTTATTATCGGTTGTGGGCTGATAACTCAAGTAGGTGTTTCATTTCTTTATGCGCTGAAGTTTTAGTGTTAATACATTTATGATTTTGACCAACTTGTTGTTCCTTGAGTGCTCATCTGTATATCGGAAAATGTTATTGAGAACATTTAGGTTGATTATTTATTTTAAGTCTGCTCCCAGCATGGTATCTTCTCGTATTTCTGTTGAATATGGTACAAATTTTCGACAAGCAACATATAATATATTAAGTATATCCTACTATGTTTTATAATATTTAATTGGTTGGTACTTCTTTATATACCAATATAGAAGACTATGGTAGCTAAGAAGATTTTGGTGGACAAGATCAACAACAAGAAAGATGAAGTTGGAGTTGGATGCGGCAATGAAGATGAAGATTTAGACGCACATAACTACCCATTATTCTAGTCCCTTTTTCTATTAGCCTGGTGAACATATTGCTTAGCTTTTAATGAACTGATGAGCCCATTGCATTTTAAAACTTTCAGTTCCCTTTTTGTAAAGCTGTGTAGGACATTTGATAAATTTTTCAAGGCATGTAACTAATGGTGTTTTGAACTTCTAGCACTGATGATGGTATTAACACTTATGCTAACAATGCTAGCAGAATAGACATAACTGATGGGCTTTTGGTATTGTAAACCAAGTATTGGTTTTTAATTATGCTTGCTCAAGTGTTCTACTTTATTATTTTGTCAAATGTATGTTTTTCTCGTATACAATTTTTGATTTTTTTTCCTTTTGGGTTGTTAAGTTTGACTATAACGAGGCAAAATATGGTTGAATTTAGCAAAATCAGTTGAATTTACTATTCGACCAAAAGAAGGCAAAAATAGCATTCATCTGAAATAGGTCATACTAATATTTCCACTAAAAGTGATTGAATTCAAAAGTGGCCACATATGGTCGAATTTTTTTTAGGAGGGATTCAAATTTTTGGAGGAATTTTAAATTTTTAGGCATGATTTTCAAATTTTAGGTAAAAATTCAAATTTTCAACAAAAAGAAGGCGGTTCGAAATTCAATCATTTTCGGTAGAATTTATTCTTTTAGTTGGCCGAATTTAGTTAAAAATAACTTATTTGATAAATTCGACTCGCTTAAAAATGACCGCGTAAAAGTCGGTCGAATTTAGCCATTTTTCTTAGAGTGAATATAATTGATCAAGTTTTAAATTATTAATGATAATTTTTTTTTAATTAAAAAAGAATCATATTGAAAGAATGCCTAAAATACACTACTTTACAACTCCAACTGTCAAAAATGCCTACTGGCGGTACATTCCGCCCAAAATACCCACTGAATACGCATTCAGGACATGCGTACTCAAGTTTTTTAAAAAAGACAAAGAATACATAGCACACACATGCGTGTTTTTTTAAAGAGATACGCATTCCAAGAATGCGTATTCACTTAAAGAGAAAAGTGAATACGCATTCCTGTAATGCATATCCTTTGTTTTTTTAAAAAAAGTGAATACGCGTGTGTAGAATGCATGTTCAACGGGTATTTTGGCCGGATACTCCCGCCTATTGGTATCTTGGACATTTAGCCCCAAATGGTGGGTATTTTGATTTTTCACCCATAAATGATAATTCATAATTTCTGAAATTAATATAGACCATGGATAAAATATAATTTATTAATAATATGTATATTATATATATTTATCTTTATAAGTTCAAAACTAAAATATCGTAAGTTCTTGTATTTATATTTTTTTTATGGGTTCTAACAAACTTATTGATAAATTGATTTCAAGGTTACCTAGAGAATATGTTGAATATGTAAATTATGATTGCCTAGTTATTTTTAACATTACACAATGAATTTATTCGGTGGTTATTGGTTAATGTTTTATTAAGAAGACTAAAAGAAAAGACTAAAGTGTAAAAAGAAAAATATAGTACACATGTATATTATTTTCTTACAATAATATGTGAGAAATCAAAACATGAATTAGAGCATACAAAATAAGCAAAAATATATAATCTTTGACCATCAAAGAAAATTAAACAACTCAGACAACTTAATTGCACTTATGCAAATTAAGTTAATCACCAAAAACTTTTATTTCATTTTTAACTCAAAATACACATATACTATATCCATTTATATTTATAAAAATTAATAATAATATTATTTAGATTTATATGTATAAGACACAAGTAAATATAGTCCTTTATTTCAATAATAAAAAAGTCTACATACTATATTTTTGAATTAATGGTGAATGAACAAGTATCATAAAACTACAAAAAGTACTGAAAAGAGAATTTAAATTTCAAACAATATTGTATTTCTATTCAAATTTTAAAGGCAAAAATTCAGGTTTACTAAAATGTAAAAAATTAAAGAAAAATGATGAATACATAAAAGATATTTTTGTTTGTTTAACTTAGTATAAGAAAAAAAATCAACAATAATCATAAATTATTTTTTAATAACCTCAGTATATTAGAAATGATCCTTGATACAAAATTATTTAGGTAATATGTTTAGATTAACATATAATAAACTTCATTCATGGTTAAGAAAATAATTTTGAGCATACATAATATTGAGAGAACCGTCCAAAGGCAATTAAGAGAAAAATTACAAATAAGACTACTTGATGGCGTTGTCTACTGTTGTGGGAACGGGACTGCACCATCTCGGCATGGTCGAAGGGTGTTGGAATAGGAATAAAAACACAAATCGTCCATTCCATATTGATGACAACCAATTATTTCAGCTCTTTTTACTTTACTACTCATTATTCGATCACGGGTCAAAGGATATCTGAAAAGCTGGTTGTAGCCTGTTGCAATCACCAACCAATTTCCATTCATAACTGAAAACCCTGATATGGTTGGCTTCAAATCGTCATACAATCCCATAGCCTTTGACCTATATTTCAAAATGATCTTCCATTTGTTCGAATCGACATCTGTTAAAATCCATATGCTAAACACAAGTTTCATTAATTTGATTATACATATAGATTCTTTACCAGTCCTGGATCAGTATCGAAATTTGCAGCTACACCAAACTTGCAGCTACAATCAGTATCGAAAATACCCTTTCGTGGAGGCCTGGGAATTTTTAGAAATTTGGAGATAGAGCTCCTAATATTATAACTCACAATATATGGCCAATAAAAAGGACTGTTTTTTGCTATATACTTACCCCAATCTGACTTAAAATGAATTGTTCAACGGTCATTTTTCAAATAAGCTCTCGATCCAAAATCAATACTCCTTTAACCAATCACCATTTCTCCGTACTCTTCCCAAACTATTTTTGTGGCCGGTATATTCTACATAACTTGGTGTTGGTATTCCAAACATCTTGGGAAAATGATCCGACATACATCAACTTATAATCATCCTCAGATTTGTAATCATCAGTATTGCATACAAGAATAAAACTGAAAGGATAATCAATTTTAAAATCACTGGTTGGTTTGATTATTGGCAACCATGTAGAAAAGTGGATATTCAGCATCCTCTAAGTTTTTGCAACAGAGTAGTCCGTTGTAGGATGCAATCATTGAGGCTTTGGTAAATAGGAACTCAAGGGAGGCGGAAGGAAAACCACAAAAAGATTTAAAAGTCTCCCACGGATAATTTAGTTGCTGACTAGTTGGTGCAGATTTGGGTTGGATAAAGAAGCAGGAATCTTCTCTACTCTCTAGAGTTTAGCATTGTTTATTTTCAAGCAATTTCCAGGATAAAATTTCAAGACATTCTTTGGAAACTACACTAAATTTAAAAATTGATTTTGCTGGTAGATGAGGAAAGATTTCACGGAGGTCAATTACTTCAGGAGGCTAAGATAGAAACATAGATTATTGTGTAATGGAGATGAATGATTGACTGTTTAAAAGAATCATTGACTGTTTAAAAGATTGCAAAAGTTTAGAAGAAATATATGTTTTGTAACATAAACAAAAGTAAATATTTATACGATAGCTGAGAGATACACAGATTATATATGAGATTCTTTCAATTATGAGTTTTTCCTAATTTGTATAAGATTTTATGCAAAAATCTTTTTTTAAAACCATGAAGCTTGGGTTTGAAAAATGTGAACAATACTTGTTTAGGAAATACGAAAAAGTAAGTTGTGATGAATAATTGATACTCAAATAATGATTTAATTTTTCTTATTTACCTATTTTAGTAAAAACTTATGTCAAATTTAATTTTATTCTTTCATGATCGATCATGCATTCTTAGAAAATAAATATATAAATGAAAATTTTAATAATCAAGGAAAATCTTATATTTTTAAAGATATCCTTAATTAGAAGATTATTTAATTATCTTAAATTAGTTAAATATTGAAAGCATAAAAAAATTAAGTAATGGAGTCTTGTAAAATCATCAAGAATATTATTAGTCAACCTAAAAGATAGTTAATAACTTATTAAATTATTATAGACCACCCATAAAAAATAATCATTCTAAAATATTAATATTATACATAACTTATTAAAACATTTCAATAAAAAATTACAAACTTGGCCATAACCCATATAATTTGTATAAGGCAGTAAAAGTAAAACTTGTGCTTCACTCATATTTAACCTCAATCACACTATAATTATATTTGAATTATATATTTTAAATCATTTAAATTGTAGTTAAAATGAGTGAAATGTATTTAAAATTCATAACTAAACTTTGACCATTAATATTTCATTCAAATTTACTTAATTTTACATGATTTAAGAATCTATTTAATGCATTTTTTCACAAAAAATTCAAATATCAAACTTATTTTCCAAATTGAAATCAATTATATTAAATTGTACTTAACACCTCATATTTTGGAAGTGAAAAATCAAATATATAAATTAATGAAACCAGCCAGAAAAGCCAAAGAAAATATCCTCCCTTGGCGGAGGTCAGGAGTTCGACTCGTGGTGTGTGCGTATGTCAAGTTATATCACTACAATAAAAAAGGCTAAATTGTACCGAAAAAATCGGTGAAATTTAGCTTAATTCGACCGCGTGCGGTCAAATTTAAAATTTAACTAAATACGACCGATTTTGAATCGGTTGTAATAAAGGGAGTCAAATTTAGGAGTTCGGTCGTATTTAACTAAATTTGACCGGCTAATTAGGACCGGATGAATACAACTGCTTAAATTCGACCGCCCAAATTCGACCAGTTTTAATTCCCTAAACTCTAGTTAGGTTTACTAGTCAAATTAGGGATTCTAAATTTAATTGCCTTCGGTTGAATTAATTGAAACCAGTTTTTAAAAAAATCTCACCGGAAACTGGAAAATTTCCGGATTCCGGTGAGTTTGCCAAGATTCCGAGCATATTCCGGTAAACCAATTAAACTCAAAACTTATTTCAAATAAACCACAAATATAGAATATAGATATAAAATGAAGAATATGGACATAAACGTGTTGCACCAAAAGGATTCAGCAAAATATTACAATTAAATTAAATCTCAGCTGTGTAATTTCTGTCACTTCCCAAGAATATATTAATGGGTCAAGTCAATATAATGTCAAACTTTTACTGAGTCAATATAATCTCCCGATACGAACTCAAACCATACCCCAACAGCCCTGGTTAGAGCAGTTGACAAACTATTTAGAAGGCAAATAAGTAAATATTTATTTGTTATTTACGAAGCCATAGTGAGAGAGGCAATGGATGCAAACAAGAACAAGTGGATTGAAGAGTGGGGTTCTGCTCGTGAGAACTTGGAGCATAATTTCCGTTGGACTCACCGTAACTTCGCTCCCGTCGGCATCACCCTCCTCGTCCTTGTTAATTTTGACATTATATTGACCTGAAATCCTAAGAATATCCCGCATAAATCTCAGCTCCGTGTTTCTGTCACTTCCCACTTCAAATCTCTTACCAACCCTCTACCCACCTCTCGACGGAGCCCCAAAAGCCCCGAATTTACATGCACACACCCATCCCCCGTATTTAAATCTCTCTCCCACATCTCTCTCTCCCCCATTCTAAATCTAGAAAATGCAGAGCTCTCGCAAACTCCCCGCCCCTACCTCTCGCAAACTCTCCTCTTCTTTTCACAGGTTCAATTCATTCTTCACACCTATTACCTTTAATCCTCTCGTTACTTCTTCATCTTCTCATTGTTTTTCATCAAGCTCCTGCTCTTCTTCTTCATCGTCTCCGCATTGGATTTCGACTCCAGAGATTTCAATCAAAAGCCAATCTGATGACATTGGAGCAGAATATTATATGAAGGTGAGCGGAGGAGAGGATAATAGAGGTAGGGAAGTCGAAGTAGGAGGCAAGAGAAAAATAAAAATTGTAATGAGGTGAAGGGGTATCGAGATGTGAGGGAAGAGTGTGTTTGAGAGATGCAGGCGGCCAAAACTAATGGCTTTATAATGGTTTTATATAAAAATGATAAATAGGTAGGGTTTGTATATTAATGGGCTAGGTTTTGACTTAATTTAAGCCCTTATCAATTATAATTTTTTTTATGATCTATATCTTATTGTTTTGTAAATTATTTTAATATTATTATTTTTCTCTAGAACTAAAATTTCACAAAATCTTATTTTAACAATACATTATTTTAAGAAAATAGAGTAGAATCATGATTTTGGCTGATTTTATCATAAAATTTACCAATATTAGTGTGTAGTGAAATTTAGTATAAAGTTTAATTATATTTTATTGGTTAAAATAATCAAGCTCTAACGATTAAAAAATCTTTAAAAAATTTATATATTAGTTTTTCGAATTCAATTTAATATTTGTACGGTTAGATTTTTTATTATTTATTTTGAATATAAGGAACATTCTATTTTTAGAAACCCCTAAATTTGATTTTTACACTTAATTTAGATTTAACAATTTAAATTAAATGATCAAACCATATGAATGTCAATATATATATATATTAAAGATATATCGAAAGTTTTAGAACAAAATAAGTTTATTTGAATTATCATTTAACAGTCAAACATCAGTTTGACTAATACAGCTAACTAGTGTTTAGTCCTGAATTGGTGTTTCAATTTTTTTAAAAATATTTTCATCGATCTTACCGTATGAATGTTAATAAATATATATAGTAGTGATATTACCAAAGTTTCAGACCAAAATGATATTTTTTAGTTTGCCATTTTAAAAGTCAAGCATCAGTTTGACTAACAAAACTAACTAGTGTTTAATCCTAAATTGATGTTTCGATTATTTTAAAAATATTTTTCATCGATCCAATCGTATGAATTTCAATAGATATATATATATATATATATATATATTAGAGATATTACCAAAGTTTCAAACCAAAATAAGTTTATTTGGTTTGCCATTTTAAAAGTCAAGCATCAATTTGACTAGTAAACCTAACTATTGTTTAGTCCTGAATTAGTGGTTCGATTTTTTCAAAAATATTTTTTATCGATCCAACCGTATGGATGTTAATAATTATATATATATATTAGTGATATTACCAAAGTTTCAGACAAAAATAATATATTTTAGTTTGCCATTTTAAAAGTCCAAAATAAGTTTGACTAGCACAACTAACTAGTATTTAGTCCTAAATTGGTGTTTCGATTTTTTCAAAAATATTTTCCATCGATCCAACCATCTTCGCGAATCCCAGCATACCTCAATAGATATATATATATTAGAGATATAACCAAAGTTTCAGATCAAAATAATTTTATTTGGTTTGCCATTTTAAAAGTCAAACATCAGTTTGACTAGTACATCTAGTCCTGAATTGGTGTATCGATTTTTTTAAAAAATATTTTTCATCAATCCAACTGTAAGGATGTCAATAAATATATATATATTAGTGATATAAAAAACGTTTTAAACCAAAATAATTTTATTTGGCTTGTCATTTTAAAAGTCAAGCATTAGTTTGACTAGTAAACCTAACTAATGTTTAGCCCTGAATTAGTCTTTCGATTTTTTCAAAAATATTTTTCATCGATCCAACCGTATGGATGTCAATAGATATATATATATATATATATATATATATTAGTGATATTACCAAAATTTCAGACCAAAATAATATTTTTTTTTGTTTGTCATTTTTAAAGTCAAGCATCAGTTTAACTCACACAACTGACTAGTGTTTAGTCCTAAATTGGTGTTTCGATTTTTTCAAAAATATTTTTCATCAATCCAACTGTGTGGATGTCTACATATATATATATATATATATATATATATATATGTGTGTGTATATATATATGATATAACCAAAGTTTCAAACAAAAATAAGTTTATTTGATTTGCCATTTTAAAAGTCAAGTATTAGTTTGACTAGTAAACCTAACTAGAGTTTAGTCCTGAATTAGTGTTTCAATTTTTTCAAAAATAGTTTTCATCGATCCAACCGTATGGATGTCAATAGATATATAATGGTGATTTTACCAAAGTTTCAGACCAAAATAAATTTTTTTTTGTTTGTCATTTTAAAAGTCAAGCATCAGTTTGAGTAGCACAACTAACTAGTGTTTAGTGCGAAATTAGTGTTTCGATATTTTCAAAAATATTTTTCATCGATGCCAACCGTATGAATGTAAATAGATATATATTAGTGATATAATCAAAGTTTTAGATTAAAATGATTTTATTTGATTTGCCATTTTGACAGTCAGGCATCAATTTGACTAGTAGAGCTATGTAGTGTTTAGTCTTGAATTCGTGTTTCGATTTTTTTAAAAATAATTTTCATCGATCCAACTGTATGGATGTCAATAAATATATATATTAGTAATATAACCAAAGTTTCAAACTAAAATAATTTTATTTGGTTTTTCATTTTAAAAGCCGAGCATCAATTTGACGAGTACAATTAATTAGCATCAATTTTATTTTTTTATCAAATAAAGAAATTTGAAAATTCTTTAGCGCACAATTTTTTTTCAAGAACTAAATCTTTTTATTTGAAAACTAACATTTAAATAAGTTTTTTTTATTAAGAATTAAAATTTTTGAAAATTTCTTAATACAACCGAATTCCATTGAAATATATGTTCGAAAAGGGAGGGAAATTTCCCTCACTTTTTTAAAATTTTTAAAAGTGTGGGTAAGTTTCCCTCCATTTTGAAATATAAAATTTGACCGAAATCAGTTGAATTTAGGAGTGTCAAATAAATTACTTTGCGGGGAAATTCCCTCCACTTTTTTATTAGGGCTAAATTCGACCGAAAAATTTGGTCGAATTTAGGGGCTAAATTCGACTGATTTAGTTTCGACCGTTTTAATTCAACCATTTTTGGTTAAACTTGGTTGTAAATACGACTGTTTGAATTCGACCGAGGCCGGTCGAATTTAGCTGTGTCCAAGAGATTTGACTGTCTGCGGTCGAATTTAACCCATGTCAAATTTAAATCAGTTGTATTTAACCTTGTTTTCTTGTAGTGTATGGACATTTTTGTTGTAGACGTGGAGACCACTTATGTTCTGTAATAAAATACTATGAAAATATATTATTTTGTGAAGTATATTCTACGAATATCACTAATTTATTACAATTATTGAAGATCATTTAAGTTTAATAACTATGATGTGTATGTTCTGCAATCCGAACAAATGTTCTGCAAAACATGTTTCTCGGATTACATGTTTCTCACAATAAAATATTTTGTAATGTTCTACTTGCCTGTAGTACATACATGATGTTAAAGATTTTGAATAAAATAATGATCTTTGTAGAACATAATTCGCAAAATATAACATTTTGCAATATTTTTATGCAAGATTTTAGTTGCAGAACATATGTGGTGTACAACAAAAATGTGGTCTCCATACAACTCCAGTTTTTAAATAAAAATATCTATAAATTCTTGTATTAATGTTTTTTAATTTGGGGCTCTAACAAAATTATTGATATTTATTGACTTCAAAGATGACCTAGAGAAGATGTTGAACATGAAAATTATGATTGACTAATTCTTTTATTGAAGAATGTTTTATCAAAAAGACTAAAAGAAAAGATTAAAGAGTAAAAATTAGAGAAATTACTAAAAATACTAAATTTTGTAAGTTTTTTTTTCGATTTTACTATTTTGAATTTTTTTATAAAAATACGGAATCAAGAAAAATCAAGCAAACATGCAACTACTTGAATTGAGTTTTTTTGTTGCATTTGAGGTTGTACAGGTTAGATGGAGTTGCAAAACTAGCCCAAGGTTGCATTAGTTGAATACTGTATTTTTGCAAAAAAATTCAAAAAATGGCTTATTTTTGCAAAAATATTTTTTGTCTTGGATATTTTTCAAAAAAACTCTAAAAAATAGTACTTATATACATTATTATGTTGAAGTAATATGTTGGAAATCAAATGGAGCATACAAAATATGACAAAACATTGTTACGAAGACTACAAATAGGATAACTTATCATTCATTCTTATATCAACCGAATATCTTGATGTTTGAACTCACAGGCCTAACAGGATGTTTGGCTTATCATATATATTTATGTCAAACGAATATCTTGATTTTTGGACTCACAAACCAGGGTACAAAATAGTTTCAATACAATGTTATGATGGATCGAAAAAATCTATAGTAATTTGATTAATTTTGCCTCAGGAAAAAATAAAAATACTAACAAAATGTGACCAATAACAACCCACCAACCTTCGCTACAGTTTGTAAAAGGGTTACGAACACAATTTTAAGGTTCGGTTTATAGATTAGAAAACTTGAGTACAATTTAGTTTAAATCCATAGTTAACCCTAAAATTATATCATGTTTGAAAAAAATGTCATTTATAGTTTGATTATTGATCAAGAATTTTAATAATGTGGATTATAGAATATATTGTGTGCTTCAACTTGATAATATTACTGAGTATACTGTGTTCATCTTTAACAATTTATAAATATGTTGTGTATCTTTATATCATAGATATTATGAGTCACATTGCTAAACTATATTTTTGAAAAAGATAAAATTATATTTTGAGTTGTTTTGAGCGGTTGTATGGTAGTTGCTTATTGATTTTCACAGCTTATTCTTTCAAAGTTTCATGTTTTATGTAAGATCAATTAATTAGACAATACTGGAGTTCGGAGATCTTAAGTTTAGAGTAGAGTGATTTTGGATTATCAATTTTAGATGCGTTTTCGTAATGCTCTTCCGTAATTTTTATCTTTGTAACGGCCTTTTGACTTAATAAATTTTAGATAAAGATGATTTTGAAATCAAAATGCCCGACGAAGATTTTCTTGTTCGTGCTAGTGATGGTATATATTCCTATTTATTCAAGAGAGAAAGATTATCTTTAATGTGAAATGGAAATTAGATCAATCTATATCTTGAAAAGCCTTGCCAAAATTAGAAGAAGATCAGTTGGATGTGTTTGCTAGGTCCGGAAAAAACATGCAAAATTAGCCAACTATTATGTTATTCCCTCATTGGATTGCCAAAATGGTTCATAGGTAAACAACCAAGGTCTCTCCAGTTTCAACATACAACAATGATATTTAGCAAAAAAATATAGAGAAATGAGGTTATGCATGTTATTTTTGGTTTTATACTAATGATTTAGAAACAAAAACTCAAAACTGAAATCAATACTCTTTTTCAATTTGGTTTAGTTTAATCTTACTTAAAATAGCTTAGAGTAAGAAATAAATCAAAATCACTACATCAATTTCAGTTTTGAAATATGAAAAATGGGAGTGTGTACACCTATAAAGACTTACTCATATGGTAAAACGTATCTAAAAATATATTCACAAAATGTCACTGAGTGCTATGAGATTTTCAATAAAGAGTTTAAGATATACATAGAGGCAACTCCTATTTTCTTCTAATGAAAGTTAACACTTTTTTAATTTAGAATTTAAGTTTGAAAGAAGCTATTTATATTTGGCGTACTTTCATAAATTCTCAAACTTCACATGAGTGCAAATTTAAACTGCACTATTTTAAAATATGCTAAAATTGTAGAACATCATTTTGCATGTAGAGGAGAAATAGTTCAAAGGTTATATGAAGTCCACCATTATAACAAGCCAAACAATGATAGAAAGATTTTGTTAATGAAATAATATGTATGAAACAAAAACATGTATTAAATCATACAAAATAAGCAAAAAAATGATCATTAACCATTAAAGTAAATTATAAATTGGACTACTTAATTGCATAGATACGAATTCAGTCAATCAAATGTTCCATTAACCAATAAATTCGAACATGATCAATCAGTTTTGCAGCTCGAACATGATGATTCCTATCAGTTATTTATGATAGGCACTACTATGAGAAGCAATCATCCTAGTAAGACAAGTGCAGAACTAAATGGTACCCGAGTACCTGACTATCTAGGTACTCTTTGCAACCTCTAACGCAATTTTGTTTAATCTTTTATATTTTGAATTCTGTTGTAAAACTCATACTTTCTGCATAAACTTTTTTGAATGCATATGATCATAGACTTCGAAGGCATTGTCTAATATTACAGTTTTGACAGCAAAATAATTATCCTGAACAAATTGTGTTATACATTTTGCCACAACAAGACTTTTCCGACCCTCTTACAACACAAAAAAAGTATGGAGCACTAATTTATAAAAAAAGAGTTTGAGATTCACCAAATGTAGGCATCAAAATTAAAACACCAATTCAGGTCCATCAAACAAGCAATTCGTGGTTCAATCATTTCTAGAGAGCCGATTTTGTTCATCTTCAACATTTGCACTAAGCTTCAATGCTAATATGATTATTAGTGTAAAGACTGAAGAGTCAGTGTGATGACATACTGCATATGTTTCTTATTTTTTAAAAGGGCATAATGACTATTCGAAAGTGATGGTTAGCATATTATTTAAGTTCACTGTAGTATTTTTGCAAGTTATCCTCCATGTTGGGTTAACTTCGATATTTGATTTGCAGCGAATTGTGCTCCTTAGATCTTGAACTTTGTTATCAAGTAATTTTGATCCTATTTTCACTTTGTTTGGTACCTTATAGTAACTTCCTTTTCCTTCAAGAGACATATTGTTCTGTGCAGATACCGACTATTGCATTATTGCATGAAATCAGTAAAGGGAGGAATTCTACGTGGTTTCCTTATCTACAGCATTTGCCACAAAGTTATGACATATTGGCAATTTTTAGTCCACTTGAAACACAAGCATTGCAGGTTCGCTTCTATCTGCTAACTATCAATTTATGAATTACTAGTGAAACCTTAATAAGTAGTTATAGTACAAACCAGTCAGTGAGCACTGTGACGACTCAATGTGGTTGACAGATGGCGGGTATGAAAAAGATATGGGATCATATTGTTTCTATGCTAAAAACAACTATAGGAAAGGAGAGCAGGTAAAATATAAAGGCTCTCACTTTATGTCATAGTATATAATATAAGCATGCCTTGTCTGTTAAGAAAAATGATTTTAAACTCTTTCATTAATTTAAGTTGTGCGAATGCATTTACATGTTCATAGTGCATCTTGAACTACTTTAAACTCGTCATTACCCACACCCGATTTCAGCGCTGGGTCAGGTTCAGTAGTTGTCCTGCTGTAATGTAACTCACATTATCTGCTAATTTTCCTTTAATGATAAAGGAAGGTATATGAGGCTTATGATGCAACTCTTCGTAACTTTAAAGGAGAAGTTTTGTTCTTTATTTTTGGTAATAGCTAATGGGCCTAGTAAAGGAAGCTCACTTGTACAATAAAAAAGCCAAAAATCATTGTTTAGGTAATAAATTTCTCTCCGCTGTTGAGTCAAGTGTAGCTACAACTTCACTTAAACATTTGTCTTTAATATTTTCAGAGGAAAAAATCAGAGGGTTAAAGCTGTTGGATCAAATGGACAAGTAAATGACACTAATATGCACCTATCAGATGTTTCTTCTGACGTGGGGCAGGTAATTGATTCAACATGAATTTCCAAAGGCCTTCTGTCTGTGATTTCTAAGTTCATGTATCAAGGTCTATCAGTCACTGATTTAGGTATCATCATCCTGCTGGGTTGATTTCTGCTCTTTGGTTTGATCATGCAGAAGTCAGACTCTTCTTTAGTTTGTCGGAATTGGGTTAATTGGCTAAATTGGATGGAGTTGTCGGAATTTAAGAATAGGGTACTTAAAAATTAGTATAGTATGAGTTGGCTAATGGAATGCTTGTATTTTATTTGAAATGTACGTATAGTATGGTATAAGTAATATTTTGTATTAGACTTGTAATTTGTATGAGTATCTTTATATTTCTGTTTGGATGTTTTTTTGTTGGGATGTTGCATTATTTTGGTTCTTTGTGGCTGTAAATAGTACCAGAATGACATGCAATTTACAGAACATTAACATTACAATGCTATATGTAAATCAATGTAAAAAATGTACAAAAGACATCATATAAAATAATATTAAACAAAAATGAACTAAAAAACCGATGTGAAATAGTCATTTGACATCGGTTCTGAAAAAAACCCAATGTATTTTAAGTCAAATAACATCGGTTAGAGAAATTGGCCGATGTTAAACAAAAATATTTAACATCGGTTTCGTGAAGAACACCCATGTCTTATCCATCATTTCACATCGGGGGGCTAATTTAACCGATGTCTGATCAAACATTTCACATCGGTCACCTAATCTAACCGATGTTCGGTCTGTAATTTCACATCGGTTTGTTCGAAAGAATTTTAATAAATGGCTTTTATAGCTTGTAGGTTTCATATTTTAATGGATAAATACCTCATAATATACCTATATTCACCTAGAAATACTATAATATAAGCTGAAATTTGTTGCAAAGACATCACATTTAATCTTAAAATCGATGTATAGCACTGTAATAAATCGGCTGTTAACCGATGTCAAAGGCTGATGACATTTAACATCACACGTGAAGACATCGGTTCAGATTTTTTTAACATCGGTTCTCAACCGATGTCTGATCCCATATTTCTAGTAGTGAACATCACCAACCATATTAACAATAACTATGTTTTAATGAAGAGATCAATCACAGTAAAAAATTCTGATTACATTACATTCTTATGTGGATTCTTTGCCTCAGTAGGCGATCTTACAACACTAAAATATATAAAAATAAGTAATAGAGAACTGAACGTCAACAACTAGCGTTCTTAGCAATAATTCAGCTTTGATTTTACTCCTCTTTCTCATTCTTTGGTTGGCCAGATCTTCTATGACAAACTGCACACCTGGACCACGACAAGATCCAGACCAATTTCCTTATGACCTTATGACTTGTGAGAAATTCCTTAAAGGGTAAGCAAAGGAAAAACCCTTAAAATTACATTCAATGTATGATCAGATTCTTGGGCAATTATGTTCATGAAGAATTTATAGATCTTAGTTCGATTTTTTAAGGTAAATTCATTGAATTTGGGTAGGTGAATTTGCATAGGTAAGCATGTCAAAGACTTGAAGTGCATTTGCCGACAAAACCAAGATCATGGTGGTTTTCTTGAAAAATTAGCAGATTGCATTAGAATGAAAACTCATTCACCTAATGCTTCGTTGTCACTACAACAAATTTAGGCATTTACGACGGCAAACTTACGATGGAAAAAAGTGCGCGCCCAATTTACAACGGAAAAAAGTAAAACGTCGTAAATTTTTACGATGAAACGTAAAATATCGTAAATATTTGCGACGATTTCAATATTTCATCGTAAGTTAATTATTTTTATTAAAAATTTAATTTAAAATTAAATAAAAAAATATTCTGCCTAAATTTACGATGAAATATTTGCGACGAAAAAGATCAGATCATTCAATTTACGACGGAAATGATAATTTGTCGTAAGTTATCAAATAGGGAAATTCAACTTTTCCCCAAAATTTTGGCGGCAAATTTGACCTTTCTCCAATTTTTTACATCCAATAATTTATGACGAATTCCGTCGTAAATTAGCAAATGAATTTTGAAATTTTCAATTTTCAAAAATATTATTTCATGATCCAACTATATTAATGTCAGCATTTATTTGTTTGGTGACATTTTAAAAATTTCAGAAAAAAATAAATATTTTGAT